>NW_027536464.1:6133801-6156828 GCF_008692635.1 Crocuta crocuta
CTGCCACGTTAGCTACTGTTCCAAAAATGGGACCCGCATTGAAGGATTCAATCCTACTTTCTGGGGGTCCTCACCTAATCACAAATATTTCACTCTTCCTTAAAAATTTTTAAGTGAAAACAGCACTATTTAAAAAAAAATTAAATAAGCATATAACAGGTGTTTTTAAGGACAGTTGGCAGATCCTTTTCAAGAACAAAGTAGAGTATTGTTTTGTGCTTTTACCAGTAGAGTTCCTCCTCTCCTGCCCAGGGTACCCCAAGCCTCTTCCTGATGGTCAGAATGAAGTCACGGTCAGAATCCTTTCTCAATAGCTGGGTTCTCTGAATTTTAGAAATAACTCACCTACGCGTTTTCAATTTGTCTTTGCAGTTATCGCATTCCAAGAAAATCTTGTTCCTTCTTTAAACAGATCAAAGAAGAACTCTTTAAGGGTAGGAGACTTGTGTCTTACTTCTTTTTATATTTATTGTATGACTTACCCTCAAACTGTTCAATAGAGTTTACTTAATGAATGAATGAAGAAAACCCCTAGCAGGGTTATCACAAGCATTGATAAATGTGTAGCTAAAATAAAAAAAGGCTAACAAGCTGCATATAATATCTGACTTTCATTTCCTCACTGCTCTATGATTATTTTTTACTAAGGAGAAGAACCCTCCAAAATTTTTTTAAAAGTTTATTTATTTATTTTGAGAGAGAGAAAGTATGTGAAGGGTGAGGGCAGTGAGAGAGAGTGCCAGAATCCCACATGGCTCCACTCTGTCAATGCAGAGCCGCATGTGGGGCTCAAACCCAGGAGCCCTGAGCTCTTGACGTGAGCAGGTCAGATGCTTAACTGACTAAGCCACCTGGGCACTCCAAGAACTGTTCGACTTTCTTCTCTCTAGTCCTCAGCTTCATTCTCTACCCTTAATATCTTTGAGCCGGGCTAGATGCCAAAATGCTAGCATTGAATCTTTGCTTTTTCCTCTAAATATCTCCTCCTATCGGCTTTGCATTGCCAAACATCTCTTTGAAATGATTTTCTCAAAGAATCACCTTTCCTTACCAAAACAAAATATTCTAAATAAGACTTAAACATGGGTATCGAACAGATGTTTAGTTCAATGTCATGATCTCTAGAGCAAATGTAGGGAAAGCAACATCTTGATGAGAAAGCCAAAGCATGAAATATGTTTCCGTAATCTCAATTCCAGAAACAAGAATTTTGGGCATGTGAAAATGCACATTTATTTATCATGATGTCTGTGGATGTAAAACTTATTAATTAGTAGAATAACATGTGGATGAATATCTAATTTAAAATAAAAGATTATTTCATTAGCACCTAATAAAAAAAAAAGCCAGGGGTGGGTGGGGGGTGCGTAGGACTTGGAATAGGTTTTGGGTTCTGAAAGCTTCCATTATACCAGAAAAATAGGATACAAGTTAAGTTATTTGCTAATTTCCAAGACACGTCTGAGGTCCAGATTCTGCACTAGCTTCCCGGGAACTTGCCCAGTAACATATTTGTGAGTTAGAGATGGGAAGTCTTTTAAATGAACCCCTCCAGCATCTCTGAATCCATTTCGACTCAGCTCTGCATTTCCTTATTAAACTCCCCTCAGGTTTGGAGGTGCTGGCACATGAAAGGAGCAAATTCCAGAGAAGGTTGTGACCCTCTGCGGTGGGCTTTGTGAGACAATAAAAAGGGTAAATCCCCAGCTGTGCACATGACAACTAGTGAACCTCAAAAGTAGGGTCATTGACTAGAGAGAAAGTCTTAATTTTGTACAGCTTAAAAAAAAAGTAGGAAGCACAAGGCGGGGAGTAGGGAGATGGTAAAATGCAGAATAAGAAATAGGTTTACAGGTGTGGGGGAGCCTGGACAAGGTGCCTCCTTGGCTTCTTAAATAGAAAAAGGAGAAAGCAATAACCAACAGAAGATTCTTAATGATCTGAATATGGTCACAGATGCCCGAGGCTGGCCCTATTTCAGGCCAATAATGAGCTTTTGGGCTTGTGGAATCATTTATTTGGCTGTGGAGCCTGGAGCCCAAGGGCGCTGTTCATTAGGAAGCAGGAACTTTACCTCAGGGTTGTTTGTGTTGGTCTTTCTTGCCAGAATGAATTGTTCATTAGCATCCAAGAGAAAACCTTCCCTCTATAGATAAATGGTTAAAACAAAAACAAAAACTTGTCGTTTGGGTTGGGTGAGCAAAGGGAAAGGGTGTTCGCAGAGATTGCTAATGCCCTTTCATGGTTGTTGAGGGGCAGATAAATCTGTGCAGCATAAATCATTCCCAAATCACTGCAAGACTAACCTGATCTTAATTGTTAAAATGGCAAATTAAGTTGTCCTTGTTTGGTCCAGTTCTTTGGGTTGACTTAATGAGATAATTGGATAAACCAAGTGGTAATCTACTTGGTAATGCAAGCTAGCAACTGTTTGTCTCGTGGGATAGTCAGTTGCACCTATATAGGACCATCAATTACCCTGGGACTGTCTTCTACCATGGAAACACCTAGGGGTGGGTACCAAAGCGGAGGGTCTGTGACTTAGAATTTCAGAGTGAGTGGATCCGTCCAGCTATGATGGGACTTTGATCTTGTCTCGTATGACATTACAATATAAAGGTTTCTTGCTTTTTCCCAGGGCTTTCGGGTTTAATACCATTTTAGGAGTGATGATTTTCTTTCTCGGTGGAAACTTTGTAAGTAATGGTAGGGAAATGTTAACATGTTTCTTTGTTTCTCCTTTTACTGAAATTCTCCAGAAAGTAATTTGGAGAGTTGAAATGTACTAGCCTAGAGACTATAATAAGATAGTTTTAAAAAATAAAATGAAACAAAATAAAAGAACCCAAAATAAGTTTTCTTTCCAGATGGAGATTTTTCATAGCCTGGAACAAAGCACACAGAAAGGCTTATATAACTGATTAGGGACAGGAAGGCTCAGAAACAAATCCTGAGCTACATGAAGTTTGCTGCCAGTGACACAGGCGATTCAAATTTGACTAATACTCTCGTAAAGGGTAGAAGCAATTGGCTGCTGCAAATCAGAAAACCAACTTTGTCCTGGAGGTTCCTTTTAATTGAGGTTAACTGCTAGGTTGCCTTAATTACTGTGCTTTCCCCCAGTACTTCGAGCAAATATTCCATTGGCCCTGACTCTGGCAATATCCATTGAAGTGTTGTAAAATTACCAATGACTGAATGAAGGAGCAGCACATTAAGATAGCGCCTTAAAGATTGGATTAGTTCTTGTAAGGGCCCACCGCTAATGATTTCGCAGCAAATTGTACCGTAGTAATTTAAGTAGAAGACATCTTTTTCATAATATATTTGGGCATGGAGACCTCCAGACGCTTTCACACCCCCACATGGTAAATTAATAACTGTTTCTAGGTGCCCTTTGTTTCTTGCTCCTGATTATTTATTGTCCCTTCCCTTTTTTATTAAACAAAACAAAAATGTTTCTACCACCAAATCTGCTGGGAGTAAGAATTCCAATCCTTTGAACTATTTGTAATCCTAACAGTATTTGGAATTACTAAGCAATCAGGTAATGCCAGCATGGAAACTCATTGCACCCACCAGCTGCATGAACAGATATTTTCTGGAGTATCTTCTGCTCCTGGTTTTGATGTTAATGTATTTCCAGTGCCTTGCTTCAAGTGAAAAGTCCCTTATTTCTCCCTGCCCTAAGTCCATATGAATCTTTTCAATGAACAGTATAGCTATTATAACACTTGCAAAGTGTGAAATTATGTGAATGCAATATAGTACATTTTTTTTTTGTCAATTTAGCTATCCTCTGCCTGTTTTACTTGGCTTAAAAAGAACTCACTTACCAGTGCCAAGCTTAGCAATTGGAACTGACCACCTACAGAATCAGATTGAAGAAAAATGAAAATAATGGGCATTTTCTCCAGAGCAAATGTTTGCCATTTGCTCCACAAGTTCCTATGTCTCATAATTAAATAAAATGATGAGCTATGAATCAGCAAAATCTGCTTTATTATTTAACTTTGTAACTATTTCTAATGACATACTTCTTAAACTTTGTCACTCCTTTCTGATACTGGCAATTTATAACTTTCATTTAGGACTTTCATTATAAAAGGCAATATTTAGATCATTTGAAAGTGTCAGACTGGAGATTCAAATTGATTTCTTTCCACCAGGGGCATTTTCTTGGAACACTAATTTCTGGATTATTTCATGTAGCCTCTGGATATCTGCCATTTATTGATTTCATACCATGTTTTCAAAAACTGAAAGTTTAGTTGTGAATTAATCAGGAATCTCCATAAGAAATATGCCAGTGAGCTAACCATCACTCTTCATCCATATGCATCATTTTAATACTTAACAATGTAAGGGGATGGAAGGATGAAATAACTTTTATACATCCTCATTTAATTTAGCAAACATGACAAAGTACAAAAATTAAAGTAGTGTTACAATTCTCACATACCCAGTAACCAGCATTTAAAAATTATAAAATATTGCCATTATTGCTTATGATATATATATTAAAGGAAAAAATGACATTAAGCCTCTTCCCCAAACGTTTTGACTTTTTTCTTCCCCAGAAACTACCATTGTCAAATACTTGTGTATGTTTCTAGTTCAATGGTATGTGTGTGCATGTCTACATAATTATGTGCTTGTTTTATATAAATGGCATCATACTATATTCAACAATCTTTACCTTGCTTTTTTTCACTAAATATGATGCCGTTGAGATCTATGTATGGAAACTTACTGTTCTTTCTTGTTCATTTTAACCACTGCGTAGTATTTGTTTATATTCTGCAATGTATGTGTAGATTTTCTTACTGATGGATTCTTAAGTTGTTTCCATTCATATAGTTGCTATAAGCAGGACTTCAAGGGATTTTTGACAAGTCTCCTGAGGCACATTTGTAAGGATTTCCCTGTAGTTGTGGGCCTAGACCAAACACATTTTTAACTTACTAGGTATTGCCAAATTGCTCTCCAAAGTGGGAGGAACAATTTACTTTTGAAAAAGCAGTGACTTGTACTCTACATATTCATTAACTTTTAACATTTCTATGCTTAAAAAATAGTTTGCCAAACTAGAGATGATGAAAATCCAAAAAAAAAAAAAAAGAGTTAATTTGCATTTTTCTGGCACCTTGTAAAATTATGCTACTCTTCATCAATTGTTTACCTATGAACTGCCTTTTCTGTGAATTGCTTATTGAAGTATCTTTGTCCATTTTCTTACATGGTTGCGTGTAGATGGTTCTTATAGTGTATGGGATTATTTTCAAATTTGGTACTATCCCTTTCTTTTACTCCTTGTAAATATTTTCTTTCAGTTTTCTTGCTTGTTCAACTTTATTCATTGTGCCTTTTATGATAGAGATGTTTACATTTTAATGTTGTCCTAATTATCTATGTTTTGAGTTATGCTTTCAGTAGAAATGCTCTCCTATCAGCTTATAAAAACTTCTGTTAAATATTTTACTAATGACAGTATTTTTAAAAAATATTTTGGTCTTTAATACCCTAAAGTGAATTCCAGGATATAACATGAAGTAGGAATTTAATTTAATATATTTTCTACAAAGAAAACTAGTTATCTAAACATCATCCTTTGCTGATATGTGATGCTGTGTGTCATACACCAGATCGCCATGCATGTTTTTGGTCATTCTATGGGCTCTCAATTCTGTGCCATTGAGTCCTTTATCTAGTCATGTGTTAATACCATGCTGCTTCAATTACTATTTTTTTTAAAATAATTCTTGCTCTCTTGTAGAGCAACCTCACATCCTTGTTCATTCTTTTTAATTGTCTTGGCTGCTGTTAGACTTTTATTCTTTAATGTGAGTTTTGATAATAGTTTGCGTATGAAAAAAACATGTTTGGTATTTTTATGTAATGCATACATATGTATCATGTGTTAGTCTTAATATGGGGGATAATTGACATGACATTAACTATATCTAGAAACATGGTACACCTCCCTATCTAATCAAGAGTTCTTTGGGGACTTTCAAATATATTTTGTACATTTTTCTGTTCTTGTTCATCTTTTGTTTGATCTATTTGTAGATAGCTTACAGATTTCACTGATATTATTTAATAGTGTTTTTTAAATGTTTTAAATGATTGTTATGATATTGGTATTTCTATGATCTCATTAAGTCCAACAGCCTTGATAAAAAATCTTATTAAATTTTAATCCTTGATGTTAGTTGCTTTTGCATTGTCTTTACAGACAATGATCTCCTTGCCTAGGAAAATTCTGTTGCACATTTCCTTTTCCTTATTATTAGGTCAGTAAAGACTGCCCAGAAAATGTTGAGTAGTGGAGGTGATACTAGTTGTCTTTATCTTATTCCTGACTTCATAAGAACTTCTGAAACTTCCACTAGTAAGCAGTGTTTTATGTAGATAAAATTTACGAGGGACAGGAAATGCCTTTCTATTAATAACTGGCTAAGGACTTTATCAAGAAGGAATATTGAATTGAACTATTGCTTTTCCTGTAACTGTAGAGATGTTGGTATGTTCTCTACTTCCTAATATGTTAATGTGGTGAATTGCATTCATATCCTGCCATGTAATGCCATTTTTGTAGTTTTTTTTCTTTCATAGTTGATTGTCAAGTTGGTTTCCATATAACACCCAGTGCTCATCCCAACAAGTGCCCTCCTTCATGCCCATCACCCTCCTTCCTCTCTCCCTCACCCCCATCAGCCCTCAGTTTGTTCTCAGCTTTCAAGAGTCTCTCATGTGTTGCCTCCCTCCCTCTCCCCAACTATTTTTTCCCCTTCCCCTCCCCCGTGGTCCTCTGTTAAGTTTTGCCTGATCCACCTATAAGTGAAAACATACGGTATCTGTCTTTTTATGCCTGACTTATTTCGCTCAGCATAACACCCTTGAGTTCCATCCACATTGCTACAAATGGCCAGATNATAAAGTCTGGGATGGTAATGTCTCCCATTTTGGCTTGCTTCTTCAATATTACTTTGGCTATTCGGGGTCTTTTGTGGTTCCATACACATTTTAGGATAGTTTGTTCTAGCTTTTAAAAGAATGAATGCTGGTGCAATTTTGATTGGGATTGCATTAAATGTGTAGATTGCTTTGGGTAGTAATAACATTTTAACTATATTTATTCTTCCAGTTGATGAGCATGGAATGTTTTTCCATTTCTTTGTGTCTTCTTTAATTTCCTTCGTAAGTTTTCTATAGTTTTCATCATACAAATCTCTTATATCTTTGGTTAAGAATATTCCTAGGTATTTTATGCTTTTTTGTGCAATTGTGAGTGGGATCCGTTTCTTGATTTCTCTCTCTGTTGCTTCATAATTGGTGTATAAAAATGCAACCGATTTCCGTACATTGATATTGTAACCTGTGACTTTGCTGAATTCATGGATCAGTTATAGTAGGCTTCTGGTGACTTCTGTCGGGTTTTCTATGTAGAGTATCTAGTTGTCTCCGAAAAGTGAATGTTTGACTTCTTCTTTGCCAATTTTGATGCTTTTTATTTCCTTTTGATATCTGATTGCTGATGCTAGGACTTCCAGCACTATGTTAAACAACAGTGGTGAGAGTGAACATCCCTGTCGTGTTCCTGATCTCAGAGGGAAAGCTCTCAGTTTTTCCCCATTGAGGATGATATTAGCTGAAGGCTTCTCATAGATGGCTTTGATGATGTTTAAGTAGGTTCCTTCTATCCCAACTTTCTCTAGAGTCTTTATTAAGAAGGGATGCTGTATTTTGTCAAATGCTTTTTCTGCATCTATTGACAGGATCATATGATTTTTATCTTTTCTTTTATTGATATGATGTATCACATTGATTGTTTTGCGAATGTTGAACCAGCCCTGTAACCCAGGAATGAATCCCACTTGATCTTGGTGGATGATTCTTTTGATATGCTGCTGGATTCGATTTGCAAGGATCTTGTTGAGGATTTTTGCATCCGTATTCATCAAGGATATTGGCCTGTAGTTGTCTTTTTTTGCTGGGTCTCTGTCTGGCTTGGGAATCAAAGTGATGCTGGCTTCGTAGAATGAGTCTGGAAGTTTTCCTTCGATTTCTATTTTTTGGAATAGCTTGAGAAAAATGTTATTAACTCTGATTTAAAAGTCTGGTAGAATTCCCCAGGGAAGCCATCTGACCCAGTGCTCTTATTTGTTGGGAGATTTTTGGTAACTGATTCAATTTCTTCACTGTTCAGATTTTCTATCTCTTCCCATGTGAATTTTGGTAGTTAGTCTGTGTTTAGGAATTTGTCCATTTCTTCTAAGTTGTCCAGTTTGTCAGCATATAATTTTTCATAGTATTCCCTGATAATTGCTTGTATTTCTGAGGGGTTGGTTGTAATAAGTCCATTTTCATTCATGATTTTGTCTACATAGCATTTTTAAATTCATCACAACTATTTTTACACTCCATAGGCTTTGTAGCAATAGCTTCTCTGATGTCTTCCATGCCTTTTTCAAGCCCAGTGTTTAATTTTGTGACTATTGTTCTAAATTCTTGTTCAGTTTGAGCAGTTCTTTAGCTGTCATTTCTTTCTGGAATTTCTTTAGAGTAGAGTTCTTCAGTTTCATCATTTTGGCTAGCTTTCTGTCTCTTGTTAGTTTTAAAAGCTTGTTATGTGCTCTGTACCTGCGAGTACTGCTATATTAAAGAAGGGTCATTGACTGTCCAGGGCCTGTCCATTCAGGAAGTTTTCTTTTAATGGTGTCTCTTGGTCTCTCTTGTTGAGACTTTGGTTATTTTATTTCCCTACTCCTAGTGGTATTTGGGACTCTCCACCATGTTTACTTTGGCTTGTTTCTTGAGGTAGCCCTGGAAAGGAAAACAGACAGACAAACACACAGGGAACAAAGGCACACAAATGCACAGACAAATCTGACAAACACGGAAACCGAAAGGGAAAAAGTTTAATTAAAAAAAAGGAAAAAACAAAAGACAAAGGACAGTGTAAAAGCATAAAACCAGAATTCCTAGCTGCAAATAAAGAGCAAGGCGCATGCAGTGCTGATGAAAGAGCATATACAAAGAGAAAAATGACAGGGGAAGGGAGAAAGTGAAATTGGACAATGACCAGACAGAGAGACTAAGAGGCTTAATTCAGAGAGAGAAAGAGAATAGTAGGAGGGGAGGAGAAAGAAATGAAAATAATGTTACTCAGAGAAACTATATAGTCTGATTACTCCAGAGGGAGATAGGAAGGTAACGGTGGAGATGTAGAATATACATCTAGAGAATGGATTAAATATGACTATTTAAGGAAACCAATGACCAGAGTGCCCAATCCAGCAAAGGGGAGGGATACGAATGAGACAAGGGGAAATATATCTGAATAAAAAGAATTGATCTAGAAGTAATCACGGGAGTGCATCCATGTTGGTCTTGTTCCAGGCTCTGGGGAAAAAAAAGGCAGCTGTAGCGGGGATGGGCGTGGCTTGGTGTAGGCAGGCCTTGCCTCCACTGCAGTCCTTGGAGCCACTCCCTGAGGTCCCACCTTGGTGGCTGTGGGGAGAAAAATGGCGGCCGGGAGAAAAATGGCGGCGCCCCAGTCCTTTCTCCAACCAAGCGTTGCAATTCACTCTTTTGGGTCCGATCTCCCTCTGCTGCGGGCAAAGCCAAGGTGGGCCGTGTTCTAGGTCCCAAGCCCTGCCTTGTTTCCAGTCTTAGTCTGCGCGCTTTACTGATACCGCCTGAAATGTAATCCTGCAGGCCCAGCCGCTGCCCAGCAGGGGACTGAGCCTGGAGAGCAGCAGAGCAGTTTCTCCTGGTTCTGCCAGGGACCTGCTGGGGACCCGGGCACCCAGCCCGAAGAAACCACCACAGCTAGAAATAGGATCACTCTCTGAATACCCTGCGGTTAGGAATGGGATGTTAGGACACTCTCTATCCCGGGGTCGAGGCTTTTCTCTTCACCAGGGACAGTTCTATGAGCAGTTTCAGCTGCTCTTTCTCTTCCCCTCGACTTTCCGTGGCTCCCTGAGAAGTGGGTTCCCTCCCCTAACTCTGTGTCTCTGGATCCCGGCCCATTTTTATCTTTCCCAGTTTGCACTCTCGGACCTATGAGGTTGTCTTCTTAGTGGACTCTGTCTCTTCCTCCCAGACTCCTGTGGTTCAGTGTCCTATGGCTTCGGGCCTTCTCTGAGAGAGGGGGGTGAGCAAAATGTACAGAGCTCCCTACTTCGCCATCTTGCCTCTCCCCATTTTTGTAGTTTTTAAACGTTCCTACTTGATCACGACACATTATTCTTCTACAAAATGTTGAATTTGGTTTCCTTGTATTGTATTTAGATTTCTGTATCTGTGTCCACAATAATATTAGTTTATACTTCTATTCCTGCACAATCTTTTTTTCTTCTTTGACTCACTTCAAATAAGATAGGAATTATGAGTTCTTTGAAAGTTCAGAAAGAAATAATAAGACTGTCTAATAAGACAGCCTGACACTCTTTTTATTTTTATGCACAAAAAGTATCTGCTATGTGGGAGGTGGCAATTTACTAAAAAATCAGTTCTTCTAATGTTATTATTTCTCTAATCAATTAATGCATATTATATAACAAGTTACGTCTTATTATTATTTTCTAGGAGATTGAACATTTATCTAAGTTTGAAAATTTATCGGCACTAGGTTTTTTCATTAGAATTAATTTAAAAGTTTAAAATGTCACTGTATTTGAAATTATGGTACTTTTCATAATATTGACATTACTTCTCTATGCCTTCTCTCTTCTTATATTATTTTTCCTAATGCTTTGCCTATATTTTAAGGAATATTTTTGTTTGTTTTTTAAGAATCATTTTTGGCTTCTCTAATCCCTACTGATTTTTTTTTTTTTTTGTAATTTGTACTGTCTATGTTATTTCCTTTTCTGTACTACAGCTATAGATTGCTCTGCTTCTACCATTCTTTTGGTGCATTAATTGCTTCCAGTTTGGCAAATGAGATCCTCTTCAAGCTGATTCTCTTGTCTTTTTGACGTGTCTCCATCTTTCTTTGGGCATATCTTTCCTTTCTGGAAGGAAATATTTCTCCAAGGATCTCTGGTTTTATTAATGGACACTGATATTTAAAAGCCAAAATCAGAGTGTCTGGAGTGCTCATTACAATTGGAGTGTTGCTACCCTGGGGATGAACTATAATATACACAGACACATAGCAGACATGCACATACATACACACACATATACTTAGACATGTAAATATTTGTATTTATCCCTATCAATTGAAAACCACACATTCAAACCAATACCTCTATTTCCAATCCAGTAGCACAGGGTCAGCCTAGTTTTCTCCCTTTCTGTATTTCTAACTCCTTTCCCCAACTATGAGAAACCTACCTCCTATTATTCTTAATATGTTTCCTTATTGAACCAGTCCCCTTGTTTGTGACCAATCTCACATCAACGATGCTGCTGTGTCCACTGAGCAGAAGCCCTCCTTGCTCTTCCCAAGCTCTGACATCCTGTGCCAGGCCACCCTTGCCACCACCATGTGAATGTACTCTCTTTATCCTGATGGGGCTCCCATCTCCAATTCTGGACACCCCATTGGGAAGGGACATCCTTTCCAGGTTCTGAAACTCCCCTTGAAACTATCCATTAGTATAGACATCTTTTCCAGTCTGTTTGGGCTCATGACACATCCTGTGATGCCCCTGCTACATGTAGGGGAGGATCTTTTCACTTGCTTGAGGTCACCAGTCCATGATAGGCTGCTCACACGTGCAGACGCCCTCTCAATCCACTTGGGCTCTTCTTTTCAGTCTGAATATCCCCCCTGCATCGACATCCTCCTCACCACACTTGAGCTCTGACATCTTGCCCAGGTTTCTACACCCACTTCCACGCCATCGCTCAGTCCCCAACCCCTATGGACACCCTCCTAACACTGATTGTTCTTTGATACCTCATGCCAGGCCACCTTGTTCTATAGCTTGGTATAGAAGGTATGGCCTTGCAGGCACCATGTTCCTTGAATGTCCTGTCCTCATCACCCTCTTTGGGCTCCAAATCACACTCTAGGTCACAGTGGCTGCCTTGACTCCAGCACAGACACCTACTGTGCTCTATTGCATATATTGGCTTTATGCTTACGTTGTTCACCAGAGGAAGGGGAAGGGGCTAAAAAGATGAGGAGGAAGAGCACACTTAAAATGTTAACCTACATAATTAGCAAACTCTAAAGTTAATTTATGTTTCTATGCTTCTGCCAAACAAACGAAGAACTCTAGGAAAATTTTTCTCCAAATTCCTCTTTTCTACTTTATTTATTATTAACTTATATCTCGGTTCTACCTTATTATTACATCTCACGACAACCAATTGTTTGGGTCGTTATTATTATAATGATTCTTTATAATCAATATTTGTTGGATTTATGTGGTGATCAATTTTTTTATTTACCGTTATTTTTTTTACACCCTCTTTCTTCTTAGCTTAATTTTCTTCTTACTGAGTTTTGGTCGTTTTAATAAAGAGTATCTATGAGTACAAGCATTTGTTAGTCTCAGTAGATCTCTTATCTCTTACATCCTATTCCTTTTTTCCCCCCTGGGTTTAGTTTTTTCCTGACATTCACAGTTTTAGTTTATCTTATACTGTCAGTCCATCAATAGTGACTTTTGCTAACCTTTTTGGATCTTAAAGTCTTTTTCTTTTCTTTTATCTTGAATGACATTCTCTGCATATAGATTTCTGAGTTGACACTTACCTGAATTCCCCCCAGTATTTTTAATATACGATTTTACTGTTTTTTGCATTTTCTGCTGCTATGAGAAGAATTTCTGCTGTCAAATTTTAATTTCTTTGTAATTAATGCTTTCTTTATTTGTTAGATTCTGTTAAGTCTCTTTCCTTTGCTATTCTTTTCTAGAATTTCACTATTATATTTTGAGTTGTAGTTTTGTTTTGGCTCAGTTGGCTTCAGACACCTATCTTTCTTCCTTGACACATTTTGTGCTTTCTTTATAACCATGCCTATACATCTCCTGCCTTTTCTCTTGGGTTATATCCAGAGTCATTTCCTCACTTCTAATTTTCAATTCTAAATGCTTTTCTCATCTGTGTCTAGGGTACAGTTTAATCAATCTCTGGAGTCTTTGAGTTTTTATTTCAATGAGTATATTCTAATTTTCAGAATCCTCATCTAGTTATTTAAAAAATTCTCCTGTCCTCTGTATATTTGGTTTTTTTCTTTATGTATAAGCTATATTTTTCCATTTATTGCTTTTAACCTTTTAAATACAAATTATTTTAAAATCTTTCTCATTTTATGAGATTCTATGGATTAATCAGAATTCAAATATCCGTATTGTGTCTTCTGTCTGATATGTCAGTTACCTTGTTGATCATTTCTTGTGCCTCCCAAATTATTATAGGAACCTTATTCCTGTGTGCTTTGGACCTGGGACCTGGATTCTCCTTCTAACACTAGATTCAGAATCACACCATTAAGGCCTCTAGCTGATGTCACTCTTACCATGAACATTTCAGCTTTAGTTTCTGTTTCTGACTGATATTTTATTTATTTGTTTTTTAAATGTTTATTTATCTTGAGAGAGAGAAAAAGCACGAGTAGGGGAAGAGTAGAGAGAGAGGGAGGGAAAGACAATCCCAAGCAGGCTTCATACTCAGTGCTGAGCCCAATGTGGGGCTCAGTCTCATTAACCATGAGATCAGGACCTGAGCAGAGATCAAGGGTCAGTGCTTAGGGACTGAGCCACCCAGGGGCCCCAGTGACTCTGATATTTTAATTACTTTCCTGTGTTTAGCATATGGACAGTCTCCTTTCTGGTTAACTTGGCTTTTAGTTTTTAAAAGGCTATGGCTTAAGAATATTTTTATTATTGAAAGCAAAAAGTGAAAAGTGAAAGTGTTGGAAAGAGAATTTGAGGCAGTTTCTACCTTACCTAACCTGCCCTATTAACCTAAAAATCAGAGCACTGTAATATTAAAAATTAAGAAGAGAATTAAAAATAGAAAATATAGTAATATCTCAATTTATACTTATTTGTTAAAAATTTGAGGGGTAATGGGTGACTCAGTCAGTTGAGTGTCCAACGTTGGCTAAGGTCATGATCTGAGCCCAACTTGAGGTTCTGTGCTGACAGCTCAGACTCCAGAGCCTGCTTTGGATTGTCTCTCTCTGTGCCTCTCCCCCAGTCTCATCTGTCTCTCTCAAAAATAAACATTTAAAAACATTTTGAAATTTTTGAATTAAGAGCTAAAGATTATCTTTTTGACATTTTTGAAGGAAGTACAATTACTAGAAAAAAACATGACGGACTTTAATTTCTATAAACACATACTATATCTTTAAAGTTTTTTTTAATACTTCTTATTTGTGATATAGTTTTCTGTTAATTATAAATGACATGCTGGTGAATAACCTGTGAATGAGACCATCTTTAACATTCCTGGCTTTCATTTTCATAATTACTTCCTTTTTCAGTGGAAACATTGTTTCCCTTTCTTGGATCAAGAGTCTCTTTTCCCTTTCAAATTTGTGAGGTCATGGGAGGCTTCAATGATTTTGTTCAAGGTTTTAGTAAATTACTGATGGGTTAAAGACATACTTTTTTCCCAAGGATATTTACAAATTAGGTGAAACAGAGAAAGACAGGATAGAAGTATGTATCTGTCATGGTAGAATTTTCAACCCAGCAAAATAATAGGGCATTTGTACGCTTAGGCTTACCTTAGTAAGTTCCTTAAAATTGTGTTATACAGATGATTGCCCCTGACCAAAGGCCAGATCTACTACCAATAAAAATAAAATTTAGTACTCGAGGTCTCTGAGAACATGTTACTGGTACAGCTTGAAAGTATTAAAATATATAGTAAGTGTACTTAAATAATTATTTTGGAATCTCTCATATTTTGAGATGCTTTAATTTATGAGCTTTTTATCATACGCTTAAAATACAGTAAAAAGGTGACTAGAGTTTATTATAACTTCATTGTACATCTAAGTAATCAAGGATACATAAATACTGAATTCTATGATGCAAACATAGGCCAGACATTCTACCAGTCATTCTTAAATGTTGTTTTCTTTTATCACTTGCTTCCTTCCTTCTTTCCTTCCTTTCTTCCCTTCTTTCTTTCTAAAGATTTTATGTTTAAGTAATCTTCACTCCAAATGTGGAGCTCGAACTCACAACCCCAAGATCAAGAGTTGAATGCTCTACTTACTGAGCGAGCCAGGCGCCCCCTACTGTAGGGTTTCTTACTCTTTTCACTCTTCTGTAAAAAAAAAAAACAAAAAACAATTAATGAAGTGGGGCTCTTTTCAGTTCCATTTCTTCTTTTTATATATTATTTTTATTATGTGTCAGACACTGAACTAAGTGCTATACAAATATTAACTTATTTTTTTCTTTATTTTATTTTTTCAGCATGATAAGCGTATTCTTTAATCCTCAACAGCTATTTCACCCATCACCCCACTCCTCTCCCCTCTGGTAACCATCAGTTTGTTTTTTTACTGCTTTAAGAAATTAATAAGAGATATCAATAATTTTCCCAGAAAAATTTTGCATAAAACTTGGAGGTACCATGACCCTAAATTCCAAATCAGAGCTGAGGTCATAATTTCTGATTCTAGAAGATCCAATTGTTTGTAGCATGCTGGTAAAGCTGACCCTAGCCGTCACCGAAATAGGACTGTTAAGTGTCTTTCTAAGGTGATGCTATCTTATTCTTTCCAATCTTTCCATGCTTTCTGAAATCAGATGTGTAAGGTCAGGGAGAGTAATTTAAATTCTGGGCCCCTGAGCCAAATAAAAATAGCAGACAACTGACTTCTTTATGCAACCCACAAAACTGCTGATTTATCTTGGAAAGACACCCTTTTCTTCCCAGGCTTCTTCACCCTCACATCCCCCGCATATACTTCTTCCTGTCCACTTGCGTCAGTTGACATTTTCCCCAAGGGTTAGATCCAACATTCTATAATATTTTTTTCCTAAATCCCTTTTGCACTATTAGACTCATGCAATTTTAGAGTGAACTAGACTTCAGGGACATACATTCCTCTGTGAAATAAAATTTAAATCTATTTCTGGTTACTATTTTGTGACCCCAATTTAAATATATCCGTTTCCTTCATCTTCTGTTCTACTCACACACACAAAAGCTCTATTTGGTGTATATTTATTTGCAAAGCTAATGAGGTGAGGTGTGTGTGTTTTTTTTTTTATTTGTTTTTGTATAAAATAAAGAATATTTGAGAAGAGTTTCTTGAAAGCCTTTAAGATAATGAAGATCTTTCATGGGTATTGAGAATCACTATTTTTCATATGTATGTATTCTTATTGAACCAACTCTCCTAGAACATTGCTTTTGTGAACTAATGTCATTCTGCACTCTACTAACACTTTTAAAATAGTATGGACTTTTATGAAATCAGAATAACTTACCTCAATGTAGTAGATTATTTATTTTGCCCAGTAAAAAGGGTCTGTTAGGTTCTAAGTGATGTTCACTGTAATTTAAAGAAATCCACTTGGCCTTTTTTTTAAATAATCCACTGCTTTTTAGAAATGATATTCATTATAACCTATTCAGGAATGGAAAAACAAAATCTGAAGTTTCTAAACAAAACTTTATTTTACTTAACAAACAATAGAACATTAACATTATTATCCATGAGACATTCTTGAATGATATTCTCATCAAAAAACATACTAGGTTTCCTGAGTTTCAGCTTAGGAGGGAAAAAGCTCTACTTATCATATAAATATCTCGATGCTCATTAGCAATAATCGTTTTAATGATTTCCTAAATTGAAGGAATGTATTGTAGTTAATGAAGCTTATATTCATCATTAAGAAAAGGCGAATTTGCTCACACGAAATTTCCTACGTTGCTAAAAGATGTAACATTGATCATACTGCTGTGGATGTGTGCTGAGATGTAGAACCTGGCTTCATCTATGGCCACTGAATACTGTGGAGGATTTGTATAAATTACGCTGGTGCAGATTCTAGAAGACTGTGAACAGTACCTTTTAGGGGATCTCGATAAATGGAGATCGAGCGCCATCTTTGAATTAGCTGTAATCAGTTCCTTTACACACGTAAAATATACCTTAATTCTGCCACGTAGCTCTTTAAGTTTTACATTGTCTGTGACATATGTGTTTATGTGTGCGTGTACATGCATGCTTTCTTATCTGATCATGTTTTGCACTCAGGGCTAATTTTCTCTGCTGAAGAATGGAAGACCTCACTTCTGCAGCAGTGAAGCTCACAGGCTTTGTGTTAGTGGAGTCATAGGCCCTGGCAGCAGGTCTGCTGTTTACTACACCTGTGATCGTGAACAAATATCCTAATTTTTTAAAATCTCAGTTTCCTCACATGTACAAGGGACAGGGTGACCAACAACCACAGTTAGGAAACAAGAAGTTTCCCTCTGAACAGATCTTTCAATACTAAAACCCGGAGAGACCAAGGCAAACTGGGATGAACTGGTCACCGTCACAAAGGTTTACATGAAAGTAATGCCACCAGTGGTGTGTGCTGGAAGCGGCTTCTACTAGCTGTGACAGCCAAGTTTTTCAGAAGGTATTCAGAAATTTTGTGAGCTGTTAGTAACTTGGAGCCATCCATGTTGGGCGTGTTTCCACAATTGCAATTAGCAAATGCTACAAATAAGGGCATTTTTTTTCCTCCCCAGTTACCTAGCCGACCGTTGCCTAACAAACAACAAGGTTGATGACATTTCAAGTTTAAATAATTCATGTAAGATGATTAGTGAAGTGCATGATACAAAGTAAGTGCTCATTCAGCACCACTGATTTGTCATTTATTATTATCATTATTAATTTGCATTGACAATCAACAAATATGTTAACTGAGCTGAGTTCTGACAGAAGCCACTTCTTGTGAATTCTTTCAATGGATTTTTTAAAATGTATCCAGAAGATAGACAGCATTTATCTTCTAGGTCTTTAAATTGGTGGCTTTCTCCATCTCCTCTTCTTATGAATTCTCTCTTTGTGAGCCTACAAAGGTCTGTCCTTTTCCCAGATCTGTTATGGCCAGTCTTCAAACGCTACATGTCTAGTTGGAGCAGTGCCTCTAGCACCAGCAACACATGAAGAATTGTGCATTGGTGCTGTGTACAAAGCATGGTAAATTGGATTATGCTAATTAGGTCTTCAGAGAGGACATAAAAACGTGGCTCCCTGGGTTGTGACTGCGACCACCACCACATGGCTTGCCCAATTCTTCCTGTTCTGATCTCCAATGCTGCTAGAAATTCCTACTTTTAATCTTTGAGTTATGAGGATTGAGACATATCTTTAAATGCAAATCTATTACTGGGGAGAGGCAGCACATTAAGTTGTCAGTGGAGTGCAAAGTAGTTTTTCAAGTTAACTCTGGCAAGTATCCTTGCTTTAAGGAGATGGACCCAGGAAAGTAGTGAAATGAAAGTTCTGAAGTTTGGGAAGCTATAGATGAGGGCAGGTGGGGTGGGGAAAGGCTGTAGAAATACAGTGGGGAGCACTAGAGAGTGTTGGTTCCTTGGATGGAGGGATGAATTTTAAAGGTGGGAGGGAAAAGTTAGTGCAAGAAACAAAATGAGGGGAAATGAGGGCAAATATGTGTCTCCTATTCCAGATTATCCCACAACCCTCTGCAATTTCATGGTTTAGAAAGAATCTTCAGTCAAGAGAAGTAAAACGCTATCAAGCCCACAACAGTTTTGTCGGGACCAGCCTAGGTCTTCAAGCATAAAAATGCACACCTTTGAGTGCATATGTCTCCAAGCAATTCTCTCTCTGGTTCATTAGGAAGTCTAAGGTATAGATAATGAAGGCCCTTTGCCTGGACTAATGAAAGATGAAAACATCCTAATGCCAATGTATTAGATCATTATTTGAGGGTTTTGTCCTCTCTCTGGCTCTGTCTGGCTGATGCCAGCAGGCATTCCATCCCCAGGAGGAACAGATCAATCTCTTAGGATGGGGATGATAATTTGTGCTGAAGAGCCCCACTGGTCTCCCAGCAAGACATTTCAAGGAGAAGTGTGTGAGCCCCTCAGTTCCTTCTCAGTGTTGGGGGATTTCCAGCTGATCTCTCTGATTGCTCTCATAGAGATAATGTAACATCATAAAAGGGGAGTTTCTGTAGCAGCTTACATGCAGTGAAAGGCTGCCTGTGGCTAGCCAGCATTTCCTGATGTGAATGCCAGCTTCAGCGTTTCATATGAAGAGAAGAAGAAGGGATGACTGAGGAGCACAAATTTCTGTACAGACCTAGGTCTTCAAAAGTGCTGGGGTAGAAAGAGGGAACGCTGGAAACAATATTCCCCAAACACAGACATGCATTAGACACCTAGCTCTTGTTTCTCTCTCACACTGAATTGAACCAGATGTTCTTTCCTAAATGTTTTTCTCTCTCTCTTTCTCTCTCCAATGGTCTCTTGGCTTTTAAAACTATTGACTGAAAGCTTTTTCCTTTCTCCAGTCAATTCACTTCAGAAAGCATCTATGCCTGTAGACCTAGCAGCACGCTTCATCCACACCACAGAACAGAACAAGACCTAAACTTGGTTTGCGTACTTCTGAAACTTTTGTTAGAGACAAGTATTTGTGGTACGTTTTTCTAAAGTGAAGAGTTAAATAATGTTACAAAGTCATGGGTGAGTTCAGGAAAGAAAGAGCCCCTTGGGGATAAAGGATTGAGACCGATGTTCTGGCCTTTGTAAGAAGGTTGCGGACCATAAAATAAAAGATAATGAAAGTAGAAACACACAGTTTTAGGCAAGGGAAACAAGATCATCAAAAGCCCAGATTTGGAATAAACAGCATGTTGCATTTGTACCTTCACACAACAGGTATTTTCTGAGCCCCTAGTATGTGCCCAGCACTGTTCCTGGCAGCTGGGGATTTTATTGTTGAAAAGAAGTCATTGTTCTCCTCGAGTTGATATTCTAGTAGTACCAATAAACAAGTAAATGGTTAAGCCAAACAGAGATTAGTAAGATTAAGAAAATGTTAAAGAAGAAAGTGTCCTTAGAGTAAAGATGGCCGGGGAAGGCCTCTCTAAGAAGGTGACAAGTTTACTGTTACCCAGAGAGTAAAAAGGAACAAGGCATGAGCTTCCTAGACAGAGGGACCAAGCAAACGCCTAACAACAGGAACATTTTGGCAGATTGAAATCAACTCCAATTGCGTATTAGAAATTACCTGGGGATCTTTAAAAGAATATATATATCTGTAATTGGGTGTCACCTCCAGAGAACTTGAATTTAATAGGTTTGGGGTGGTGCCCAGACATGGGTTTTTTTAAAACCTCCTCAGGTGAGTCAAATGACAGCCAAAGCTGAGAACAGGTAGATTAGAGAGCTGTGGTTCTTGAACTAGAGAATGTATCAGAATCACCTGGGAGACTGTTAAATCCAGATGGCTAAGCCTCACCTTCAGAGTTTCTGATTCAGTTTGTTGGTCGTGGGGCACAAGAATGTGCATTTCCAACACATTTCCAGCAGATAATGATGCTGCTGCTCTGGGAACCTAACTTGAAAACCACTGGGTTTAAGAACAAAAATAGAAGCTGGTATGAAATGATGAGAAGAGTGACGCAAAGGAAGGTAGGAGAAGGAAGTTGAACTTCTGTGCTGGAAAGGGAGAAGTGCAGAACTGGGCCACAGACACAGAAGGGCCGTGGACAGTGTGAGACCAGGAGGGGTCTTCCACTGGAGACGCAGAGCAGAAGACCAAACCACACATGGTGGGATGGATGAGAGATCTGGAGGACTATTTGGGGTGAGCAGATGACACGGCAAGCTGCTGATCTGAAAGACTGTTCTGAGAGAGCAGAGTAAGACATGAGTGAGGTGGGACAGACCTACAGAGAAGAGGGATGGACGTAAAAATGGCCAAGGAAAGAGGAGCAAGTAGGAGGGCTATCCTGGGGAGAGCAACCAGACATAGCGTCATCAGTGTCTAGGTAATGTTTCAGCCATAAGACTGGGTGAGATCTTGGAGGAAAAAATTAGATAGAGAAGTTAAGCAACAAGCAATGACTTGCGTTGTAAATAATGAGAAGAAAGTTGAATAGGTATAGGGAAATCAGATGAAAGCATCATTAGTCAGTTCATTGGGTCATTCAAGGAGCAGGCAGATAGTGAAGGTCAGTGAAGAGTCAGGCAGAAGGACCTGGAACAAACATGCTCTTTCTAAATAGGTGATGGCAGCTGTTCAGAATTATGAATTGTCTTTCTGGCCTATTGTAGTTGTCAATGTACGTAGCCCTGGAGACGGGCTTCCATTTGTTGTTAAACATCAGATGTGTCAAATCTGTGCACACTAAATCTATTGTGTTTGTGCACTACTTTGTAGCTTCTGGACTAACTGATATCTGTGATGTCTTGTGTCTCTCTTTACTCTTGTGTGAGTGAAAGAATAGATTTCAAAAGGAAGTGTCAGTGTTCAAAAAAGAGGGTTAGAGCATAAACTTGTGAGTTGACTTATGTAATACAATGGGAATCAACAGTAAGCACTACGAGGCTGCCTTAATCAAAGTATAGAACTGTTCTTGGCATGAGCAAGGTAATAGTTTAGGTCACACTTATGGGGCTACACTTAGTTTGAGGCATTTAATATAAAAAATTACAAGGATGCACAAAAGGGCAGTCAGAGGAAAATGAGGTTCATCTTTTTCCTCATCTAAAAAAGAATGATTGAATGGCTCGTGGATGGTTTGCTTGATCAGGTGACTACACAGTCAGAATAATGGGCTTCAAATTTTAACAAATGTCTTTAGAAAGAGGATTGGAATTTATTCCACCTGGCATGAATGGGTGGAAGCTTTGTGATGGAATTTTCCGCTAATTTAATAAACATGTTTCCATAGCCAGAACCACCTGAGATAGGATAGAAGAGTCCAGGTGATAGTAAGCATTTTGTCCTCACATGTGACCATGGCCAAAGCATAACCCCTGGGGAGCACTCGGATTGCAGGAATTCAAAGGATTTGGGGTACGATGATCATTCACAGGCTGGAAGTCTATGTCTGCATTATTTTACACCTTCTTGCAAATGTGAGAAGACATTTGGAGAACTTTGTGAAGGAAAACATAGTACGTGCCTCAAGTGTCCTGTGGATCGATTTGTGAGCTATTACTTCCCCGGAAAACTCCACAAGTCACGAGTGACTGCAAATTTGGGTCATGTTCAATCTGAACAGAATCCTAGATTCTATAACACGTTTGCACCATCAAAAGACAGGAAGGAGATATAATCAAACGTAATACTTGAATAACCAAGTTCAAATCCTTTTCTTATTTCTAATATGAGCATTTATTAACCCCTAGTGGGTACTATTTTTTATACTAAACCTTAACAATATTGGGTTTGTTTGTTTTTTTTGTCCTTCTAACAATCCCATGGAGTTGCTATACTTTGAACATCCATTTAACACTTGAGGAAAGTTAAGACCCCAAATCAGAGGAAGCAAATAGTTTTGAACAAATTATTTAGTCCCCGTGAAAATGAATTTTGTGTTTATAAAATGAAGACATTATTTTTAGCTTGGAAGTTTGTTGTGATGCTCATCATTAAATGAGAATCTTCATGGGAACTTCTTGGTAGATTGTTAGATGCAGATGGTGCTATAAAAATATGTGAATCCATGAAATAGGTCCTCAGTATATTTCTCTGTCATTACTTGGGATGTCTTGTGATGATGGACTTTTTGAACTGAGAGAGATTTATAATCTTTTATAGCTCGATGCTAAGGAAACAATGAAAAGAAGGATTAAAAAGACAAACTGCAGGGACATTTGGGTGGCTCAGTCATTTAAGCATCGATTTTGGATCAGGTTCTGATCTGGCAGATTGTGGGTTTAAGCCCCGTATTGGGCTCTATGCTGACAGCTCGGAGCCTGGAACCTGCTTCGCATTCTGTGTCCCCCTCTCTCTCTGCCCCTCCCCCACTCACATTCTTCTCTCTCTCTCAAAAATAAATAAACATTAAAAAAGAAAAAATGACAAAAGTGAAATG
>NW_027536464.1:6156948-6245979 GCF_008692635.1 Crocuta crocuta
AACGTGCAATGCAGGCCAATTGTAATATTTAAAAATCAAGCCTATAGGAGCACCTGGGTGGCTCAGTCAGTTGAGCGTCCGACTTCAGCTCAGGTCATGACCTCACAGTTCATGGGTTCAAGCCCCATGTCAGGCTCTGTGCTGACAGCTCAAAACCTGGAGCCTGCATCGGATTCTGTGCCTCCCTCTCTTTCTGTCCCTCCTTCTCTCGTGCTCAGTCTTTCTCTCTCTCTCTCCCAAAAATAAACATAAAAATATAAAATAAAAAAATTAAAATAAAAAAGTCAAGCCTATAATGGGATAAGCAATTGTCTTATATGAGACCTCATAAGTTAAATCCTAAAAGTGCAAATGCAACAAAAATTAATATTTACATTTTAAGCTATAGTCAACCACATGACCTCTCATCTTTAAAATCTGAGAAACATGTTTTTTAAATATAAAAATACAGGTGATATCTTATTTCTTCTAACAAGAGTGGTTATATGCTAGGCTTAATTCATAAATTCATTTTAATCAAAATCAACCAACTATTGACCAATCTTTACCAGTATTTGTATTTCACTGATAAAGTCATGCTTCCTTTTCCAGATACACATATCTTTTCTCCAAGCTCCTTAGAAGAGAAGCTTATATTTTATTGTTTTCACTTGTAAACCAGAGCAGTTATTCAAAGAACTGTTTGAGTGTCCATATATCTGATAATGGTAAATAAAGTTGGTGGGGTTTTCTTAATGTTCCTATTAGATTTTGGAGTATATCTTCACAATTGGAAACTATGTATTACTGACCCATTTTAGGATACTCAGAGTGACCTGATGCATATATTAAACACTTATTTTTGTTTGTTTTCAAGTTTATTGAGAGGGAGAGAGAGAGAGAGAGCACAAGAAGGGGAGGGGCAGAGGGTGTGGGAGAAAGAATTACAAGCAGGCTCCACGCTATCAGTACCGAGCGTGATTCACAGGGCTTAATTCCATGAATCATGAGATCATGACCTGAGCCGAAATCAAGAGCCAGATGCTTAACCAACGAAGCCACCCAGACGCCCTCAACCACTTTCTTATAAGATATGCAGCCTATTCTTTTTGCTGCAACTTTATATATGTTTTCCTCCATCTTAAAATTTCTAGCCTATCCATGGGTTAGTTTCAGCCCTCTCCTTTCCATGAAGACTAGATCAAATACTGTATTTTGATTCTTTTCCTGTTTTGTTTTTTTTTTTTTTTAATAATAACTGTCTGTACTACCTACCAAAGACACTTACTGTGAAAGAGTGGAACTCAATTGCATTTCCCTTTGGCAGTTAGTGAAGAAAAACCTGAAATTGATGTCTACGATGTAAAACAGGAAAATGCTCAACCATCTTTCTGTTGGAATCCCATTAGGCCTGACTTATGAATCTCTATGACTTGACCTGGTGAAACTCAGGTTTCAGACCCCCAGAGCATAACTGGGAACTGACTTGTCAGAATTCCAAAGCATAACTGGAAACCTACTAGGAAAGGAGTTGCAAACCCCAATGTCTACAGAGAGGAGGAAATATCATGGAGGAAAATGGACCAGTGGCTGCACAGAGGGCTTAGGCAAAGGGACTGCTATATCTCACTATGATCTACTGATGTTAGGTGATGCTAAAGTCTCTGTTCACATCTGTAATCCTCAAGAGAAGCTAGACTGCCAGGTTACCTTTAATGGAATTCTCTCAACTTTTGAATACTGACAATTTTTATACATTTGTAAAATAATGGGCTGGCCCAAAAAAGCACATCTGCTGGCCAAATCTGGCCTACAAACTGCTCGATAATGATCCCATGTCCTTGAATGTGGACCCCAGGAAGGTAAAGGTTATGCTTGTATTTATTATTTTATCTTCAATGCCAAATATAATACCCAGCACAAAGTGGGTTTAATTTATTTAGTAAAAGAATAAATCTTAATCAATAGATCAAAGAGACCACTATCCTAATGTCTGCATAGTTTTTGTTTCCTGAACTAAATAAAAACAAGGTGATATAATAGAAAGAGCATGTATGCAGGAGCGCCCAGCTGGCTCAGCCAGTGGAGCATGTGATTCTTGAAGTTGGGGTTGTGAGTTTGAACCCCACATTGGGTATAAAAATTACTTAAAAGTAAAATTCTAAAAGAGAAGAAAAGAAAGAGCACCTTATCCTTGGGGTGCCTGGGTGGCTCAGTTGGTTAAGCATCTGACTCTTGATATGGGCTCAGGTCATGGTCTTGTGGTTGTGAGATTGAGCCCTGTGTGGGCTGACAGTGTGGAGCCTTCTTGGGATTCTCTCTCCCCCATCTCTCTGCCCTTCCATCACTTGGACTGTCTCAAAATAAGTAAATAAATATTTAAAAAAGGGAAAAAAACAACGGGAAGGGGAAATGGCTTGTAGGTCAAAATCTGCCTACTACCATGGATGGGGTCTTAGGCAATTCATTTTATTTAGTTGAGTCTTAGTTGACTCATCTATAAAATGCTGAGATTAGATAATGGTGTCTTTTTTATAGGCTATTTCAAGCAGGCTTTAGGATTTGGGGGAAATAATTCAAGAGGATTCTGAAGGGATGAGATGGGTGCCTAAAACTGAGGAAGCCTCTAGGATTTAGGGATTCAGAATAAGATTTACGCTGACTTTCCCGTAAATGACGGCAGAAAAAACATACTTACATGTCTGCATCTTACCAGAACTCTAAAGTGACAAGAAAAAGAATTTTTTTAAGGCATAAAACATAAAGACCAAGAGAATGAAAAGTAGTACAAGAGCAAAAATAAGTTAGACACCAGGGAATTTAGTACACTCAGAATGCTTCATTCCAAGTCAATCTGCTAGTTTTACATGAAGCCTTGTAGGGCTATTTGACTCTTTAGATTGTGTCTCTTGTACCACCAATATATAAAATATATTTTAAAAGGATACATTAGAACAAAAAAGTTCTAGTGTTCAAAAAATATTGTAAACCCCTTGATTGGATGAAAGCCCTCCTCGTGTTACTGTTCTCTCTGATCATACCTTGTACCATAGACTCTATTGTGCAGAGTTGTGGGTATTGTACATTCCCCTAAGTCCTAAAACAACATGCTAAATGGGCACAAGGCAACAGATCCATAAATTCTGCCGGTCAGGATCACAGTTTTCTGGCATCTTTACTCACAAAAGTCACAAGTGAAGCCTGTGGGAAGAAACAGTGCCCTCTCTGGTCATAAGGACCATGAAACTCCATGCTCGTCAAGTTCACTATCAAGTCTTCCATTTATGAATGTCGGTAAGAATTGGGTACCCAAGTCATTTGTGATAGTAATTCATTAATTGGCATTTCAGAGCCAAGACAACAAGTGTGGCCAAGGAATAATTTCTGATGAGATCAGCAATAGCAAGACTGAAGAAATCTCATTTTAGAAAATATCTAAATGGGGCTCACATGTCAGATTCTTTCACAGCTTCAAATCTAATGGGTCAAGCTGGATTTCCTTGAGATACCATTTCAGTGAAACACTTTTTAATTCATTTTACACAGCTCTTATTAGATTTGTAAGAAGATACACATTGTATAAGCACTCTATGGTCACTTGAGAAGAGAGTAGTTATGTGACTCATTTAACAGGCAATTGCCTGTTTAAAAAAGAGACAAATATCCTGTGTCTGACAGAGGCTATGACTGTATGACATAAACCAAATGTTTGAGACTATTAAAAAAAAGTCCTACACTGAGATCACCTCTGAGCTCTTTGACAAAATTCACTGATCTTAGACTAGTTAAAAATGGGGGCTTGATGGATTGTATCAGTGTCAATATCCTGGTTGTGATATTATGCTATAGGTTACTGAAGGTGTAACCATTGGGGGGAAACAAGGTGATGGGTAGTATACAGGATTTGTATATTATTTTTTGTAACTGCATGTCAATTTATAATTATCTTAACTGTTTAAGTTGAGACCTTTAACTGTTTAAGTTAAAGAAAAGCAGTTGCTAACTGCACTTAATGATTTGTTAAATACTGCCAACTCAACCTGATGACTTAATGTCATCATTGCAATTACATGTTCTGTGAGATAAGGGTCTGGCTCTGATGGATGGGCAGGTGGGATTCGCAGAGAAGAGCACCTTTCAAAAGGCTTGTATATTTCAAGCACATCATGGCTGATGGGAGAATTTGGGTTAAGATATGATTCTACTTCCTTCCAACTCTCATGCAAGGCTTGGAATTAGGGATCAAAGGGGTTGGAATGTCACCCTGCATTTATTTCCTAAGAGTGCACGATGATACAACATACGGTGGTTTAATTCAGCTTGAGATCAGGTTGATGGAGATATTGGACGGAGGGTCCATTTTACTCTTCTCCTGAGAGCATTCTCGCAGTAGATTGCATTAATGGTCTTTATCCATGCTCTTTGCCAGATGACTTTGTAGACCTCCCTCTGTGAATAGAGGGTTGGTCCTACCCTTTGACTCTGAGTTTGGCCTTGTGGCTTGCTTTTAGCAATGAGTTGTTAGGAGACCTAAGCAAGGAGAGATGTGGAAAGCACTTGTGCGGTTGAGCTTGCTCTCTTGCACTTAGGCCATTACAAGGACAAGAACATGCCCACACTAGCCCACTGACCCTAGGAGGAGGATGGGAGTAATGGAGAAGAGGTTCCCAGTTAAACTGCTCTAGCCAAGCCCAGCCTGAAGCAGGGTCCCTGGCTGACCTGCAGATCCCTAAATAAGACCAGGCCAAGTCAGCTGCCCATGGATGCATGAATTGTAATAATGATTGTTGTTTGAAGCTGTGGGTTTTGAGATGGTTTTACATGCAGCACGAGCTGGTAACCACCAGAATTGTGTTGAATGATCTTCGGGTTTCAGATAGGTGGCTGGTATCCGGAAGATGGGATAGACAGGCAGTGGAGAGGGGGAGATGTTAATGCTTCAGACTTGTAGGAATTAGAATAGAAAATGACAACCTGGTTACAGAAAATAGATGTCAGTTATTAAAGTTGAGGGGATGAGGTTTGAAGTCATGAATTAACCTGATGTTGAATCATCTAAACTTTTTTTAATTGATTTATTTTTAAATTTATATCCAAGTTAGTTACCATAAAGTGCAACAATGATTTCAAGAGTAGATTCCTTAATGCCCCTTACCCATTTAGACCCTCGCACAACCCCTACAGTAAACCTCTGTTTCTTCACTATATTTAAGCGTCTCTTATGTTTTGTCCGCCTCTTTGTTTCTATATTCTTTTTGCTTCCCTTCCCTTATGTTCATCTGTTTTGTATCTTAAATTCCTCCTCTGAGTGAAGCCATATGATATTTGTCTTTCTCTGATTGACTAATTTTACTTTGTATAATACCCACCAGTTCCATCCACCTAGTTGCAAATGGTAAGATTTCATTCTTTTTGATTTCTGAGTAATACTCCATTGTGTATATACACCACATCTCCTTTATCCACTCATCTGTCCATGGACATTTGGGCTCTTTCCATACTTTGGCTATTGTTGATAGTGCTGCTATAAACATTGGGGTGCATGGGCCCTTTGAAATAGCACACCTCTATCCCTTGGGTAAATACCTAATAGTGCAATTTCTGAGTCATTGGGTAGTTCTATTTTTAATTTTTTGAGGAACCTCCCTACTGTTTTCCAGAGTGGCTGTGCCAGTTTGCATTCCCATCGGCAGTGCAAAAGAGATCCTCTTTCTCTGCATCCTTGTCAATGTCTGTTGCCTGAGTTGTGTTAGGCATTCTGATGGGTGTGAGGTTGTATCTCATTGTGGTTTTGATTTATATTTCCCTGATGATGAGTGATGTGGAGCATTTTTGTAGGTGATGGTTGGCCATCTGCATGTCTTCTTTGAAAAAATGTCTATTCATGTCTTTTGCCAATTTCTTCACTGGATTATTTGTTTTTTGAGTGTTGAGTTTGATACGTTCTTTCTAGATTTTATATACTAATCCTTTATCAGATATGTCTCTTGCAAATACGTTCTCACATTCCATCAGTTGCCATTTAGTTTTGCTGGTTGTTTCCTTCACTGTGCAGAAGTTTTTATTTTGATGAGGTCCCAATAGTTCATTTTTGTTTTTGTTTCCCTTGCCTCCAGAGATATGTTGAGTAAGAAGTTGCTGTGGCTGAGGTCAAAGAGGTTTTTGCCTGCTTCCTCCTCTAGGATTTTGATGGCTTCCTGTCTTACGTTTAGATCTTTCTTCCATTTTGAATTTATTTTTGTGTATGGTCTAAGAAAGTGGTCCAGATTCATTTTTCTACATGCCTCTGTCCAGTTTTCGCAGCACCATTTGCTGAAGAGACTGTCTATTCCCTTGAACATTCCTTCCTGCTTTGTCAAAGATTAGTTGGTCTTATGTTTGTGGGCCCATTTCTGGGTTCTCTATTCTGTTCCATTGATCTGAGTGTCTGTTTTTGTGCCAGTACCATACTGTCTTGATGATTACAGCTTTGTAATTCATCGTGAAGTCTGGGACTGTGATGCCTCCAGCCTTGGTTTTCTTTTTCAAGATTGCTTTGGCTATTCAGGGTCTTTCTGGTTCCATACAAATTTTAGGATTGTTTGTTCTAGTTCTGTGAAGAATGCTGGTGTTATTTTGATAGGGATTGCTGATTCATCTAAATGAATAAAACTCATTTGACTAAAGACCAGATGAGGCTGAGCCAGCGGGAGGGGGTTAAATGGCCTTAGCCCTAAGGTCTATGGAGGAAAGAGTAAAGCAGGTAGTTTGAGTGGTAGTTTCATTGTACACTGAGCCTAAGTTATCAGGCACGCATTGACTTTTGTGCAGGCTTTAATTTTGCTCTCAATTCCAAGGTACCCTAGCTTCTAGCCAAGACCTCTTTGCTAAGAGGACCTGAAGGTGCTGCATCTGATATACTGGTAAGATGCAACACTGGCCTTTTGGACTAACAATGGGACTTCCTCACTGCAACCACTCTTGATAGCACCACAACTCCTTGGTATTAGCACATGAACAGCTGGGAACCTACAGGAAAGTCTTAATCAATCTCTCCATCCATGGTAAAGAAAACCAGCCTGGAAACTTGCAAGAAATTACATGATTTGATCAATCCACAGTGATGGCTGGGGGATTCTCATGCTGATACTTGAGAGGAGGCTGTAGTGGGGAGAATACTCTGCTGGCAGATGGTTAAAGTATCAGGCAGTGCAGAGTCTTTTAATTGCACAAACTGGGAAACACCAGACAAAAGTTTGGGGTCTGAATTTAGGGTGAAATAATTTAAGATTATTCTTGGGGAATGAATCACCCCAGAAGGCCTGAGATAAGTAAAAAGTATAGGGCTATGACTTTTGAATGAATCCATGGAATTTTCTAATCCTTGTAATAACAGAAAGGATTCTAAACATCAAGTTGGATGAGGTTCCTTAGGTTGGGAGGAGTTACTGAGATCTTAAGGTCACATGGTAGTTGGTGGCTAGGAAAGCTGTGATTGATTTATATTTCTTTAATCCACAGCTAATTGAAAGACAGAGATGTAGAAAGCAATTGATGCTACTTGCCTTGAGCAATGATTGACTGGTATTTCTATTTACCTCCACTCTTTCTTTGACACCTCTTCTGACATCACTCCTAGGGTGTCTAGCTTCATGTATGAGAACAAGGAAAAGAAAAAAGACCTCTCTTTCCTTGTCTTGCTGTTTCAAATCCTGATCACCCTATCCAAAATGGCAGGTCAGACCAGTCACAGGTGAAGGTGAATCTCCCAGTGACAGGTGTCTGTAAATTAGTATGTTGTCTTCTCCACTAAATCTTAAGGAAAATAAATAAATAAATAAATGTGTGTGTGTGTGTGTATACATATACGTATGTACATATATGTATGCATATATATATGTATATGTATGTATGTATATATAGTGCATGTCCCCAGTGTGTTAAGATTTGAAGTTTCTAGGCAGAACTTAGAGGAGCCTCCAGGACAAACACTCCAGTGACCCAATTTTCCAGCCCTTTTACTTTCAGTATTCTTCTCCACACTCTCCCCATTCCTGGGAGGGAGACAAAGAAGACAGGAGAGTTTAGGGCTAAGGGACTAAGAATTAGGGAATTAATAGAAAGAAAGAAAGAAAGAAAGAAAGAAAGAAAGAAAGAAAGAAAGAAAGAAAGAGAAAAAGAGAAAGAAAGAAAGAAAGAGAAAAAGAGAAAGAAAGAAAGAGAAAAAGAGAAAGAAAGAAAGAAAGAAAAAGAAAGAAAGAGAAAGAAAAAAGAAAGGAAGAAAGAAAGAAAGAAAGAAAGAAAAGAAAAGAAAAGAAAAGAAAGAAAGAAAGAAAGAAAGAAAAGAAAGAAAGGAAAAAAGAAAGAAAGGAAAGAAAGAAAGAAAGAAAAAGAAGAAAAAGAAAGAAAGAAAGAAAAAGAAGAAAAAGAAAGAAAGAAAGAAAGAAAGAAAGAAGGAAGGAAGGAAAGAAAGAGTGAGTACCATGCATGTGTGAGGCTTCTGGAGGAATCTTTTCAAGACAAGATTTTATTTGTCATGAAGCCTTTCAATAATTATGTTCTTCATGACTCACGCTTTTGTGGTCTGGCCAGCTAACAGAACATCTGTTCACAGAAAGTGGTGAACTGTAAGTACTATTGTTAATTGTGTTTCCACTCTACCTCTTCCATTTTCCTTCCAGCCTAGAAGCTCAGGAACTTTCCTGGTTCTTTTATTAAGAAGACAATGACCAGTAAAGTAAAGATGTGAAATTCATGGAGTCTGAATGAAACACAAGAAATTATTATTATGAAATAGTCTACCTAATTAATAATATTGCTAAATTGAACTTCAGTGTCTAGTTGACAGCATACTTAATGTAACCTACATAGAAAACAATAAAGCTTGTCTAGAGGAATTAATTTTAAAGTTTATAAATGCTATTTCCCTCAGCCCATATGCCTGTTGGTAAATGATTCATTTTCAATGAGATAGTCATTATAAACTCAGTGATGGTTCTCCTGTGTTATTGTGGGAATGACACGCAGTATACCACCATCCGGCAACATCATGTGATGTGTGTTATGGCTGGGTAGGCGGGGCAACCAGTTTCTTTAAAATAAAGTTTGCTGTATAGAAATTTAGAGGGAAAAGGGTCTTCAAACTTTAAAATGCAAAATATTTACATCTTTATTAATGATCATATGGTCTTTCTCTCCTTAAAATCCTGTAACTGTACATTTTACCATGGTTGTAAACACAGTGTGTACATATGGTTTTGTGTTTTGCTTTCCTCACATAACATATCGCATGCATATTTCCATAATAGAATATGCCATACAATTTTAAAACCCACAGACGGTTCAACATATTGATGTATTTAGTGAATATTTTAATACTTCTCTGTTCTGAAGCTAATACCCTAACATCTGCCAATTGGAAGTAATTTTTAACTGAATTAAATACGTATGCACTTGTTTCCCAGGACACACAAACCTGAAAGATACAAGAAACTGTGTTAATACTTCTCACTGAGAATAGCCAATAGCCTCACCACTATAATTCTGGACCTCAAATCTCAAGTCCCTCTCTTGTGATGGCAGAGTTCCTTTGATGGTTGACCCATATTCTTGGAGAGCCATTAGCATTTCCTTCTTTGCCCTCATCTGGTTCTTTGCTGATACACCTTAACCACATTTAATATCTTTCTGTTGCTCTCTTCACTGCCTTTCCAGCTTTCTGAAGGTTGATATTTCTTTCCTGGTTGTGATCCTAGCTGTACTAACACATGGAAAGTTACTGTTCTGAAAAAGAGGAAAAAATCGCTTTCCACTCTTGATAAAATTACTTTGTTGGTCTTGGCATAGGAGAGGCTTTCATCCACCCATCTATTCATTCATTCATTCATTCATTCAGCAAATGGTAATGAGAATTTCCAATGGCTTTGGTTCCATGCCTGGCATTGGGGACATAATGGTGACCATGCAGACATAGTCTCTCCCTCCTAGAGATTACAGTCTTGAAATTTTCTTTCATTATTTCACGTTAGTAGGTTTTCATTTTCATGTGACTTGTTTTTTCAGCTTAGTATTGCCCCACCAACACATCATCTCTGAATATGATAAACTTCTTTGACTCTACCCACACCACTGATATCCAATCTCTATCTATAGGACAACACAGTACACGTGTTCCCCTACCAAACAAAATTCTTCCACATCTAGTGCATTCACTGGAAGGTAAAGATGTCTTCAGCACTTCCTCAGAACCTCATTTTTGAAGGTATCAATGCATCATGTTCATTTGTTGCCTTGCTCATAGACTAACGATGAGTGCCTATTGAGACACACAGAATAATGCCGTTTTTGGGAACTTCATTACTGATTTATGAACTGTAGTTAAGATAACTCAATTTGAATATAAGTAATGTAGACTAATGTGTTTCATAGGTTAACATAAATGCAGTTTGCTAAAATGCCTAAAAATGAAACACTTCAGAAATAAAATAGCTATTTATATTTAGGACTTTTGAGGCTAGTGACAATATTGAGGCAGCCACTATCTATTACTTGAGGCCATCTAAGTTATATGTTGACTGGTCAGGGAGGAGTAGAGGGAAGTAGGGAGGAAGGTGAAGTGGGAAATCAACCACTGAAAACCATAGGGAGACTGTAGGTTTAAAATATTGCACTGGGCACCTTCTACCCATCAAAATGAGAGAGGACTCGGTGGGGTTCTTTTACCCTAGTAGTTTCTCAACATTTTATATATTTCCTGAGGATAAAAAGGAAAGCCCAAATGCCTTCTCTCTTTCAAAAAATTTTTCATTCCTTTGTGTGCTTAGTATACCCCAGCTACTGCAAGGATATAAAGACCTTCAAGAAGGAATCAGATAGGGCTTAATTTACGGCATTGTCCTGAGAAGATGACCTTCTTAATTTCAGTTTCTTAGTGAAGAGTAACAGAATATGGCACTCCCAAATAAGACTGTAGAAGCTCAATACAGGCCAGCTCCCCCAATCCCACTTTGGTATATTGATTATTTAGAGCTGTAGACACATTAAATGCAGCAAATGGAGGAGAGGCTTTCTCTGAATTTCCTTTGTCTCCCTAAACACAGGCCATTCAAAAGGAATGCCACTGTCATAAATCTCCTCCCCAGTAGTTTCATCAACCAGACTCATCTTGTCACAGGTGAAGAGACTAGAAGTTTACACCACTCCCAGACAAACTGTCATAAACTACCATACCTCCCATCTATTCTTCTAAGGGCTCATTTCTCTTTACTAAAAACCATTCACTTTCCCCAAGAGGTCTACATCTCCCCATCATTTCGCTATTCAAAATGGTAGTTCACTTTACATTCTAAGCTTCCTGGGGAGCTACTCATTTTTCCCTGACTATCTCCATGTGTGTGTGAGTTTCACATGTGAACAAACTTGGTTTGTTTTTCACTTGTTAATCTGCCTTTTATTACAGGCATCTCAGCTAAGAACTCAAAAGGGTAAAGGGAAAATTGTTTTTTTCCTCCCCTACAAGAGCCAAAAGAGATAACATTATAACTTTTCAGGTTATTGAGGACACATTTAAAAGTGTCCTGAGATGGCACCTGGGTGGCTCAGTCAGTTGAGTGTCTGACTTCAGCTCAGGTCATGATCCCACGAAGTGGGTTTCAACCCCACTTTGGTCTTTGCGCTGACAGTGTGGAGCCTACTTTGGATTCTCTGTCTCCCTCTCTCTCTGCCCTTCCCCCACCTCTCAAAAATAAATAAACATGAAAAAAATATCCTGGCGTATGGTCAGTTAGTTCATGTAGGATGAGTTCTTTTTTCCAGTCTCTTTCTCATTCCCTCTTTTCCTCCTTCTTTCCCTCTAAGCCTTTATTTCTCCCTCTGATTATTAAGGGACTGGTAATCTACTCCTTAACATCAAAACTAATTTTAATAATAAATAGATTTCATATCCCAACATCAACATTTTTCACACATACAGACACACACACATACACACACACCACACACACACAGATGATTTCACAAAACAACCCAACTCTTCAGAATCTGATAAATCAAGGTGATATTCATGATAAAAACAACACAGTGTTTATGATAGTAACAATAAAAACACAATATTTATAGGGGTTTACCCATACATCATCTCCTCTGATCTCTATTATAATCTTGTGACACATTTTTTACTGTCACCTTCAAAATTTAAGGTAGCTGACAAGAATAAAGCAGTATGAAGTGGGAGAGGTAGGATTTGAATCTGACTTCTGATTGTAAATCCTTTATTCCTTCTCCTATATACATTGCTCTTGTCTGCAAATAATTATGTAAACAATAAACTTTCCTTTATAGAAGGAACAGATATCATATCTGTTCTTGTTGATATGATATCATATCAACACTTATGGTGGAAAAACCTTAGATTTTCCTCACTATCTTCCCCTACCTGTTTCACATATGACACAGACACACAAACATACACATTATATTTACACAGTTGTAGCAGAATAGAGCTTCAAAACCATTGTTACAGCTACATGTTGTTACATGTTTTTGTGTATATATTTCTATACAGACCCTTATAAAGTCCTATGAAATTCCTATTTCCGTCCATCCAGCTCTTTCAAAATGTTGGCTTCTGAAAGAACATGATAGATTTTAAAACTGAATTTATTTTCATTTTCATTTTCTTTTTCATTTTGAAGGTTTGATTTCATCATGGGCAGCATTCATTTAATCCTTATTGAATAGCCATGCTTAAAATGTTGTGGCATTAAGCAACGTGCAGTAATACATTTGGATGTTAGCTCTTTTCAGAAACCTTTAAGAATGGTGCCCCTAGCTTTTGTTGTACGTCACATTGCCTTCTACCAGCAAGGAAATCCTGCCACTGACTATGGTAACATAGGGACACTTGAGTGGGTACGGTGGGGACTGTGGTAAAGGCAGAGGAAAGACGTGCATTCCCTATAGTGAAAGAGCAAAAGAAAAAAAAAAAGATTTTAGTGTTAGTCAGAGAACTGAATGAAATACCACGAATTCTGGTAACAGAAGGGTTTTGTGCTCTGTTCAGCCAGTCCCCCATCTCTACCTTCATACCTTCTGCCCCACCCCCCATATTTCATAGACTTTCAGCTGGAATCATGTGTGAGGAAAGAAAGGGCCTCACCATTGGTAGATAAAGAATTGACGACGTTACTGGTTGTAAGAGAGAGGAGACCCCATGAAGCAGTGAAAACTCCCCATTTCTCCATTTCAATACGAGATTCAGCCAATGTCATGAGCAGGAAATGGGCTGCAGTAGTGATTTGGGAACCCCTTATTGGCAGCTTTAGCAAAATCCCTTCTTGACTAGGACTCTGCCATGGGTTGGGATAGATCCCAATCTCAAGATGGAGCTGGGGTTCTAGAAATTAGAAGGCAGGCGTCTTTCAGACCAAGACTAAGATTATTGTGAGCCACACATGTCATATCACTCAAGAGATTTAGCCTTAGTTAGTTAGATTGTTGTGAATAAAACTCAGTTAGAACAAGCATCCTTCTAGCTGCAAAATCAACTACAAACTCTGGAGTGATATGTAGATAACCAAGGCTTAATTTTATTATTTCTTTTATTATTTCTTATATTACTTATTTATTATTTTACTTAATTTCCTGTGTAGGTTCTAAGGCACCTTTTTGAACTGGGATACCAGTAAAATATAACACACACATATTAAAAGCATATTCTTTGGAGATTGTGAAAATGAGATCAATTTATATGAAATGATAGAAAATGAAACCATCCAAATATCACTACTCTCATTCTTCTCTGAGGCATAAAATGACACAGCTTAATAGGAAAGTTACAAACGAGCTATGAGGGAGAAAAAAGGAAAATCTTCACACATACAGAGTGAGCTTCCTCTTTATTGTTACCCTGATAAAATTTTATTCTATCAAGAAAAATTACCATCATCACGAATTCTGATCATCCACATTACACCTGGTGATGAAGAAGTAATAGCTAAGGACAAAGTTAAAAGATTTGCCTCAAATTATTACCACCACCACTACATTTTGATATATAAATATGAAATAACAATTACTTGGCAATCATTTATAAATTCTAAATGGTACCAAATAGTACATTTTCTTAGATATACTGAAGAAACATTAAAGAATTCTGTTAGTAAAGTGCCACTATCTTTATGCCAGCCTGTCTCTTCTTGCCCATTGTTTTGTAATGTACCTAGAGTATCTCCATGATAAGTTCTAGACACATATTTATCTAGATGACTGAGCATTTTCCACTTGCCTTACATGTTTGTTTTATTTTACACATGGACATGCCTTGTCACAAAACTGTATTCATGTGAAAATTATATACATACATACAAACACAAGGGTACACATGCATCTGTATCCAAATTTCTAAAGGATTCCAAAAATTTAGGAAAAACAGATACAGTTAGCACCGGTCCATTAAAGTAAAAAAATAAAAATGTGATTGAATGTATTAGACAGAGAAAGATAATTGCATCAGAAAGATGAGATATTTTAAATATTCTGCTAGTCCAGCAGCCTGGGGAGAAAGAAAAATGTATTGCAACATTATATTGTCCTCATTTGGTAAAAACAAAACAAAACAAACTTGAAAGACCAATCTGTCCTCATTCTTAGTTGATAGAGGTATTCTTGAGTTGTATCTTACATGAAGGTATTAATATTGTCATTTAAAAGATTCCTGGGATGCCTGGGTGGCTCAGGAAGTTAAGCATCTGACTCTTGATTTTGGCTCTGGTCATGATCTCATGGTTCTCTCTCTGTCATTCCCCTGCTTTCTCTCTCTCAATCTCTCTCTCTCTCTCAATAAATAGATAAACATTTAAAAAATATTAAAGGATACCTATCATCCTAAGGAAAAGATCTAAATACAATGTGTATAAAAAAAAAATCCAAGGAACTGAACTGGCAACATCCAAGTCTTGAATATTTTCATGGAGGTAACTTGTTAAAAGCTGTTCCAAGAGGTTAAGCAAGGGAGTCCTAGTTACCAAGTGAACTATATAAGATTCTTCTATTTCTGTGTACTTTCATGTAATTTTTCTGTCTTGCTACCCAGTCCTATGCTCCTCCATTCTCCGTGTGGAAGCCTGTTCACCCTTCTACACATTGAGACATACAAATTGAGATTTGACAAGCATTTGAGCCCATTTTGGGAAACTACTGTCATATTTGCATTTTAAGATTTGCCTTCAGTGTAAAACGAGATGTTGTTCAGTCTTGGAGAAAAAGAAGCTGGAAAAAATGGCCTTCTCCACTCGTATTCCTCAAATTGTCTTTCTCTCCCAAGTTAACAAATTCAGTGATGTCTATTAGGAGGCAGCTGAGCTAGTGATGTGAGGACAAGTAAGGGGGACATTTGCCACATTGCCTCTGATTAAATAATTTTCTCAGAAACATCTTTAAAAATATATTTATAGGGGCTCCCTGGGTGACTCAGTCTGTTAAATGTCTGACTTCAGTTCAGGTCATGATCTCACCGTTCGTGGGTCCGAGCCCTGCATCAGGCTCTGTGCTGACAGCTCAGAGCCTGGAGCCTGCTTCTGATTCTGTTTCTCCCTTCTTCTGTCCCTCCCCTGCTTGACTCTCTCTCTCTCAAAAATAAATAAACATTAAAAATTTTTTAAAAATATTTCTAAGAGACAGCTGAATGCAACAATTTCCATCATTCAACTTTGGGTACCGCATGAGTTATCAAAGTTGGAGTAGAATTAAAATCATGAACTGTTTCCAGCAGATTTCATTAGTTATAGACATTTGATGTAATGTGTGTAGATACAATAGGAAACAGAGTGTAGCAACACCAACAACAATTTTAGCACTGGCAGATGGACCACAGTGTGGTTTAAAAAGGTTCATGTGCCTGTGGTGTCATTTATGATCTCGATGATCAGGACAAGTTAACCTCCCTACACATCTGTTTTCTTCATCTGTAAGTTGCAATGAACCTTTATCTTCCCTATGAGATTGTTGTGGTAAATATGTCAGATAATATATGCAAAGTGATTAGCACTATGTCGTGAATGTAGTAATTCCTCCAAAAAATATTAATTACCACCACCACACCCTAGTATTACTACAGTTGTTTTTATTTCATACATTATTTCAAAAATGCAGTAGAAATGTAAGCATGGAAGCTTTCTACATGCAGTAGGATAGATAGGTACAAATATAGCATAAATATTTATTTTTCCATAAGCTTTGGCTACAGACCATCTGCTAATGAATGTGGTGAAATAACAAATGAATTAAAAGTTTTATGTAAAATTGATGTGATTTTCAAGTTCTCTGACAGATCAAAACACCGAGAGCATTTAAACATTTTTTATCTTGGAGAACTCTATGAAATCTAAGTGCTTTGAAATATTTTATGTTAAAACATGAAACTTTGGAAATCTTAAAAAAGAACAAAATCTAAAAAATATCAGATGGTAGACCCAGAGAAAGCTGGGCATAGTTTTCAGAAAGATATTCCAGGGGTGCCTGGATGGCTCTGTCGGTCGAGCGTTGGACCTCGGCTCAGGTCGGATCTCACGGTTTGTGGGTTCGAGCCCCAAGTCAGGCTCTGTGCTGACAACTAGCTCAGAGCCTGGACTGTTTCAGATTCTGTGTGTGTGTCTCTCTCTCTGACCCTCCCCTGCTTATGCTGTCTCTCTCTCTCAGAAATAGATAAAACATTTAAAAATTAGAAAAAAAAGAAAGACATTCCATATCCTCTCCTTCATTTTCATTTACTGTGGAGTAAGTTTCTGTGGAGTTTTAGCCTGGTGGGGTAATTGGACTATGCTGATATCTAAGCAGCAAGAAAAATTCTAGAAAAGTAGATCTGAAAGCAACATAAAGGTCTCTCATGAAACATTCAAGGGAGGCAGGATTTTTCAAGTCGGTATTCAAGGATTATTTGAATAATCACCTGGTGCACTTGTTAAAATGCAGATTTACTAAACTCTCACTTATTCAGAATTGTGTCCCAATAAGGTACATTTTTAAAATACTTTCTTATATTTTTTAAAAATCACTGTGGTAAATATTAGATAAATAAATGCCTCCTTAAGGGGCGCCTGGGTGGCTTAGTCAGTCAATCATCTGACTCTTGATTTCGGCTCAGGTCACGATCCCGGGGTTATGGGATGTAGCTCCGCATGGGGCTCTGCGCTGACAGTGCGGAGCCTGCTTAAGATTCTCTCTCTCCCTCTCCCTCTGCCCGTCTTCCCTGCTTGTGTTCTCTCTCTCTAAAAAATAAAAATAAATAAAAGTAAATAAATGCCTCCTTTGGATGTTTTAGAGGAAGGCACTTCTTTTGTATTATTTTTAGGTGAAAGACAATCATGGCCAAGTCCTTTTACCATTGTTATTCATATTTGGTTTTTACCACATTGGTGAATATGGTCGTCATATCTGGCAACACCCAAGCAGTAAAAATGAGTCATCACAGCCTTCAATGTTGAGTGTAATGAACTGTAGGTACACGTGGGAGCAAGCTTTTTGTGCAGAATCTGTGTGCTCTCTGTGTTATTTGCTTGTTCATTGTATGTCCATTTACAGCTCAAAGACATTCTCCTTAATTGAAACCCGTTTTACTCAGTCTATAGAATCCTTAAAAGCAGCACTCTATACATGTGGGAACCTCAGATAATAGGCAGGAGGAGAACGTTGGCTCTCTCTGTGAACAATTTTTTTGATGAATTATTAAATGACACATTAAAACTAGTCTTCAAAGGGAGGATTTTTTTTTTTGCACTCCCTATAGGCTGTATCTCTTTTGCGATAGACCTATTCATGCAAATCGGAAAACATATTCTGTGAAATCTGTGAGTAGCATTTTCAAATGTGGTGTTAGAAAAATCCTTGATAGAAAAGAAAGAGACTAGATTTCTAACAGATAAAAGGAAAAAATACACATTAAAATGGCTTAATAAAATTTAAATTTCTAAAATATGATTTCACACATTTTCATCTGGGCATAAATTTAATAGATCACCACTGAGATGTAGTTGGAGTTTCTGCCAAAACTCTTTACTTTCTTTGCAGTGGAAATCGGAAATCATAAAAGCAGAGGAGATAGAGGGAGTGTGTGTGTGTGTGTGTGTGTGTGTGTGTAAAACACTCAAATGTTATTAACTCTCCTTTAAGGTAGTTTAAATCTACTTGAAATTCTTTAATATGATAATGAAAAACCAGAACTGAAAGAGGTCTTGAAAATGAACAAGAATCACTGGGAAATAAGTTCATGCTTTTCTTTTCTACATTTTTGGAGCCCTACCACTAAAATGTAGAAAAAAAAGAAAGAAAGAAAGGAAAAAAAGGTACCTAGATCATTTTTTAAATCAACAGCATCACAAAACCTAATGAAACCAAGCACACACTCATACACACACAGGCATATCTTCAGGAATAGCTATCTTCAAAGAAAAAAAAAAAAGACACAGGTTTTAGGGGCTCATCTCATATTCCAATCTCATGTGATCCTTCTCTGACTAAAGGCTAACAGTTTCTTTGCCTAACATTCTTTGGTTTCTCTGCTTTCTAATATTGCTTTCTGGCCTTTGGACAGGAATTTAAATGACAGTCAATCAGCACTTTAGAAATACAAAAGCTTTGAAATGACTGGCAATCTCCATCCCTCCTTGTCACAGTGCATCAGGGGTGTTTGTAGTGGGGCCTGCACTGGCATCACCATCCACCTCACCCCTGATGATTGAGAAATTTATTCTTGAGGCGCCCAGAGCCGGATTTGTAGTTTGCCCAATGAATCCAAAACCACGTAACGAACAATTTGACTGTTAAGGTCTTTTTTCTTTTTTATATACAGCAACATAGAAAGTAGTGACTAATGATTACCATTTTCTGACTTCCATCCCTTAAACTTCTGGCACCTTAGACTAATATGTATTTTGGCTAGGTTCAGTTAGGAAACCCTGACAGCAAGACTGGACTTCTTTATGAATCCATAATGGTTTTCTGGAAACTCCCTTAAAATTTCCAAGATGGAGCCTTACACTAAAATGAGAAAATCAGAGGACTCTAGATGCTGGCNGTTCATATGTATAAGAGGATTAGGAAGAACTTAACAGAGGACCATGGGGGAGAAGAAGGGAAAACATAGTCGGGGAGAGGGAGGGAGGCAACTCATGAGAGACGCTTGAATGCCAAGAACAAACTGAGGGCAGATGTGGTGGTGGGGAGGGAAAGGGGGGTGATGGACGATGGAGGAGGGCACTTGTGGGGATGAGCATTGGGTGTTATATGGAAACCAACTTGACAATATACTATTTTTTAAAAAAGTTAAAATGAAAAAAAAAACAACAACAATGATGGAGCCGTACAGCAATCTAACGCATCACTTAATTTTGTCTCAGGGATTCTTCTGAGCCTTCTTCTCTACTTTTGTGCCGTTGCTTCTTATAATATTGCTTTTTTTGGTGTGAAGATTAGATTCCTTTCCTAATTCTTTCTAGATATCACTACACCTTGGTAATCTACCTTAATATTTCTTCCGTGATATGGTTGGAGGTCTGGCTGATGTATTATCCTTAATGTTCAAATGAGGACCTCCATCTCCCCTAAGGTATGCCCCTGGCTGAATTTTACACAGCTTCATTCACTGCGAATCACCAACCAGCTCCCAGAATTTGCCTAATTAAGCTAATCCATTGTTCTCACTGCATATGGTATGAGCTAGCCTAAATCTTCTCTTGTGACAGTATCTCCAGGATCTTTAGGTTATCTTTGAGCTCCAGGGCTCTGTCTTCAGATGTCCACGCCCACCTCTAACCCCTCCTCCTACCCTACCTCAGTATCACCTTTAAACTGAAGCTGCAGGGTCTGAACTGATTGGATGGAGGTGATACTCTTCCGTAAAAATTCTCTGGGATGTCATGGATGTATGAGAATGTGAAAAAATCCACAGGAAGACAGATCACTTCTTAACATAAAGGAAGACCAAACACAACAGTTCATAGGTCGTGAGGATGGATAATGACTTCTCCTGAGTGAAATGTTAATGTCAGACACATTGGGGTGCCCGGGCTTTCCTATCATCACGACCACCATACTGTAGCATTGGATTTGGGTAGTACTTTCTTTCTTTCTTTCTTTTTTTTTTTTTTTAGCATTTATTCAGTTTTGAGAGACAGAGAATGAGTGGGGGGGGGAGGAGAGAGAGGGAGACACAGAATCTGTGTCTGAGCCGTCAGCACAGAGCCCTGTGTGGGGCTTGAACCCGCAAACCGTGAGACTATGACCTGAGCTGAAGTCGGATGCTTAACCGACTGAGCCACCCAGGCACCCCTGGGTAGTACTTTCTTACTTTTAAAAGTTGTCTTCCTCCTCTCATTCATTTAACTTCACAACCAATTGTTAGGTCTGGCATTTATTAGAGTGTGATCTTCCTTAAATGGAATTGCATCTAAAATCATTAGGAAAAAATTGTGTAGAGTCAACACTGCCCTTCAAAAATCTCTTTAAAAAATTACAAAATGTAGCATAAATGATTTGTGTTTATTTTACTTTCCTCATTACGCCAATCTGACATTGAAAAAAATGTCCCTATTTCTTTGGTTGAGTACCAGAGAAAGTAGATTATATTCATCTGGGAACTTCTTGTAAGAAAACTATTATTGTTGTTGTTGTTGTTCTTTGATGAATATATACTGTTCAATTTGCACAAGTTAAATGTTCTTATGACATAATACTGAAGTCTTTCCATTTAAAGACCAGACATATAGATCAAGCAAGGTTAAATAATTATCCTAAAGTCACAGCCAACTCCTAAAAGAAATAAGTTTATCATTCACATCTCCCCCTCCTAAATCAGGTTCTAATTTCATTAGATGGATGTTTGTTAATTACTTCCACTGATGGGAACCAATTGGTGGCTAGTGTTTTCCTGGTGTCTTGTATCAAGTAGGATTCTGAAGCTGAGTCAAGGTTCAGCAAGAAAGACCACAATAATCATCGGTCTGTCACGGGCAAGCATGGACAGAAGTGACACACAGACTTCCTGTTGAGAATTAGAAATGGCTATTTCATTTCTCAACCCAGCTATATAGTCACATAATTTTCAATCCAAGAATTGATCATCTCTTTCCCGTATGGTCTCAGTTAAAAGACTAGACTTAAAAACAAGATGAAACATTAATAGTAGAGATAATTGATTGACTAATTTTTAAGTGTATTTTTACGATGGACACATTTTTAAAGTATTCATTAACTAATGGAATTATGGCAGTGTGTGATGGCTAGCTCTACAGAGCAGGTTACAAAGTGCACGGTCATAATAGCCCCTTGTCTCTCCAAAGAGCTGGGCAATGCCCTGGCACACTCCCCTTTGCTGAGAGGGATCAAGGGTCTTATTGATATTCATGGTTCTTCCTCAGCCTCCATAAACCTGGTCCACTTACGTGCTACCCTACAGGATGAAGGGAAAAGAGAAAGGAAAAAGCTGCCTCTGTATACAGGAAACAGCCATTCAGGCACAGTGTGGAGTTAGGTTCCTGACAAAAGCTTACCATCCTCCTTCAAAGATGGCGAACGTCATGATCTGTCAGTTCCCTCAAGTATTTATGGTAAGCACTCTTTGGTGGCCTCCGGTATTTCTGAGGAGTGCCCTGTGTCGGCCCCTGGTCAGTCAATGTGAAGGGCAGCCTGAGGGTAATCCTGCAAGCTGCCTCCTAGGCGTCTCCTTTCAGAGAGCCAACAGGATTGAATTCCCCTTCTACTCTGATACAAAATGTCACTTTCTTTTAGGTTGGTGGGAAAAGGAAGTTCTCTGTGTCGACTCCAGAACAGTCCACAGAATAGTCAATTTTCTACTGTCACCGGGTCCCTAGTTGTTGCTCTTAGTTCTGGGCATCATTTTCCTCAACACCTTTCATCCTACATGGTGTGTCACCCATCCTCTTTCATGCTTGGTGGGGAGACTTTAACCATCTAAGCGCTTTGCTCATGACTAATTTTACTAAAGCTTTGGGTGTCACCAGTGGTGGCAGGGTACAGCAAGGACACTTTCTGGTACTTCACAACTGCAGACAACTTATTCTTATATAGTAGCCATGAACTCTCCTAAAACATTCCTTGGTCATTTTGCTTACCTGGGTTTTCTCTCTGCCCACTTTTCTCCCTATTGGCCACTACTTCCTTTGTGGTCCTCTGTTCTTTGCCTCAGAGATACCACACACAGCTCTTCTGGGATAATCTGTGAGGTTCTACACCCCACACTCCTTGATTGCTATCCAGAGCTCCTAAGTTCCAACACCCATCACTTTACTATGCAGACAAATTTCATTCTGAATCGCCACCACAGATGAGACTCTGTACTTACTTTGCACATCTAAATTACACGTGAAAAGCTTTTTCTTTTTTTAATGTTTATTTTTATTTTTGAGAGAGAGAGAGAGAGCACAAACAGGGGAGGGACAGAGAGAGAGGGACACACAGAATCCAAAGCAGGCTTCAGGCTCTGAGCTGTCAGCACAGAGCCCCATGAGGGGCTTGAACTCATGAACCATGAGATCATGACCTGAACTGAAGTTGGTCATGGTTCAACCAACTGAGCCACCCAGGTGCCCCATGAAAGGCTTTTTCTGTCCCTAAAGACCTGCTGCTGAATTTCACATGTCTCTGGAATGTGGAACTGTTGCAAGATTTTGTTCATTTTTTTTTATTAAAAATTTTTTAATGTTTTATTTATTTCTAGGAGAGAGAGAGAGACAGCATGAGCAGGAGAGGGTCAGAGAGAGAGGGAGTCACAGACTGAAACAATCTCGAGGCTCTGAGCTGGCAGTCAGCACAGAGCCCGATGCAGGGCCCGAACCCACGAATCGCGAGATCATGACCTAAGCGAAAGTCGGACGCTTAACCGACTAAGCCACCCAGGAGCCCCCAAGATTTTGTTCATTTTAATAGTAATTGTTTTCCTTCCTGAATGAGAGAGAGAGAGAAAACTAACTTGCATTGATTGTCTACTAACTGCTCCTCATGATACTAGGATCATTTAAATGGTTTTATCATTTAATAAACTACTTCTATTTCTTTTGAGGCTATGTAATCAGTGTTTTAGCACATGGGCACTGAATTCAGATGGGCTGTTTCAAATTCCAGCTCCAACCCTATATGAGATGTTAGGCAAGTAGTTAACATTTCAGATTGTTACCTGTAAAGTAGAGATGATAAAAACCCATGGAACAAAGACTCCTTGTGAGAATTTAAGCAGACACTCCGTGAAAGCAGTAGACACAGAGCCTCATTTGTTATGGCTGGTGCTGCTGTCATAATGGCGATGATGGTGAAGGTGATGGTGATGGTGGTGATGATGGTGGTGATGATGATGGTGATGGTGACGATGGTGATGATGGTGGTGATGATGGTGGTGATGGTGATGATGGTGATGGTAATGGTGATGGTGGTGATGATGGTGATGGTGATGGTGGTGATGGTGATGGTGGTGATGATGGTGATGGTGATGGTGGTGATGATGGTGATGGTGATGGTGGTGATGGTGATGGTGGTGATGATGGTGATGGTGATGGTGGTGATGATGGTGATGGTGATGGTGGTGATGATGGTGGTGGTGGTGGTGATGATGGTGGTGATGATGGCAATGGTGATAGTGAAGACAATGAATTAGAAACTGTTTTGCCATAGTCCAGTTGGGGGGAAAAACACACACTTTAATATCTACAAAATGATCACTCTCTGGGAGATCGAAGCCAGAGAACTCTAAAGATAACTGAGGCCACAGCACTCACACATTATACTGTCTTTGTAGAGTGTCAGATTTACCAAGGATCTGTTAAGAAGGGACCACAGATATCAGCACAGATCTCAAGGGTTACACCTCAGAGTATCCTTTCTTGTTTTCAGAGACCCATAGCCATAAAAAATCCCTTCCTGTCTTTTACATATTCAGGTGTATCTATGGCAATATTTTAATGCTTGCTTATTATACTAGATTATTAAATAAAGGATAAGGGAAGTTACGAAGGCAAAACAACACAAGTTCCTTACCTCAGCCTATCAGATACTCCTGGCCTGCTCCTCTCTGCCTGCCCAGCCTACATTCACATCCTGCCCTAGGTAACTCATTCTGCCCAGCTACACTCCTAGAGCAACAGAGTAGAGTACTGCTTAACATAAAATACAAAACCCAAGGCTTTTCTACAGACTGACAATAAGTGATTATCATTTCTAATGAATACAGGCATTATATTTATCGTCTCAACAGAAACTATTACAATTCTTGAGAATAAAATCAACTCTGAAAAATATGAGAGATGTAGATGAAAGAAAAATATAAAATTTACTGAAAGTTTAAAAAAAAATAAGAGGAGATATTCAGGGGACATGAAGGATTTTTATTGCTCTTCAAATAATAATGTGAATACTTTATTTACATGTTAAATATGTCTGAAAATAAAATTTTTAAAAATATATAAGAAGTGTGCATTTGTGATGCTATGTGTAATCTGCCATGAGCCAACCCTCAGCTATGCACGTGCTTCTGGGAACTTTTCCCTGTTTGGTGAGCAAATCCATTTCAGAAGATATGGCTGGATCAAAGAGAGGTTGACAAAGACTGTCAAAAACCCTGTCAGTTCTCTTATCCACTAACACATCTCTTCCTAATTTCTTCAGCTTAATGGCCCCAACATTCCCTAAATCATGAAGCTCTTAGCATCATCTCTCACAATTCCCTCCTCCTCACCTTACACAACTTTCTGAGCACTGTGCTAAGGGCTGCTTAAATAAAAATGTATAAAGTTAACATTCCATAGCAATTTCATCAGAGTATACTTCCAAGCTACCATGCTCTTCTTCCCTGTGGTCATTGACCTAGTTTGAGCTGAACAATGGTCATTATCTTCTTGCTCTTCTTACCCCCCCCCCACATTCTTTTCTGTAGTCCTTGCAGTTATCACCTCTTACAATTCAGAACTGGTCCTTTTCCTGATTAGAGTCTACATTGCTCCCTATTCCCCACCCTGAGAAGTCCAAAATCTAGGCATTGTCATTAAGGCTGTCTATCATTTACTTCTTAGAGTCTTATTACCTTCTCCTGATTTTTAAAAAAAATTTTTTATTTATATTTTCCCTTCATAGTTTATTGTCAAGTTGGTTTCCATATAACACCCAGTGCTCATCCCAAAAAGTGCCCTCCTCCATGCCCATCTCCCCCCTATCCTCCCCCACACCCATCAGCTCTCAGTTTGTTCTCAGCATTCAAGAGTCTCTCATGGTTTGCCTCCCTCGCTCTCCCCCACTATTTCCCCCCTTTTCCTCCCCCATGGTCCTCCGTTAGGTTTTTCCTAATCCACCTACGAGCAAACATGTGGTATCTATCCTTCTCTGCCTGACTTATTTTGCTCAGCATAAATACTACATATGTTAGAAAAGCCATTCCTTTCTACATCTTTTGTTCTTTTCATGCAAGGGATACTCTCTTGGAGGGATGGAATGACTAGCAGGATAGACAATCTGAGAACGTTGAGCTCAGTTTCCTCTGTCCTTCCTCTTGGAAATGGACCTGACTGCAGAAAGTGCACATATGAGTCCATGATTCCATGCTTTGACAAGGTGTCTGAATTTGTCTAATTCTGGAATCCATTTAGTGTCTCTGAGCTATATTCTTGAGTCTAGTCTTCATTGATAATGTGGTATTTTGCTATCTAAAGTATGTAACTTTTGTGTATGACTTTTTTCCCCCAGCTTAATTCCTTTGAGACCTGTGTTAGATAGAATAATGTTCCCTGCACCTTGAAAGGTGTCCATGTCCTAATCCCTTGAATCTATCTATATAATATCCCACCAAGGAAAAGGGATTTGGCTGATGTGATTAAATTAACGATCTTTAGATGGGGAAGATTATCCTGGATAGTCCAAACAGGCCCAATATAATCACAAGGGTCCTTAAAAGTGGGAGGCACAGAAGTTNGTCTATGACTTTTTTACCCCAGCTTAATTCTTTTGAGACCTGTGTTAGATAGAATAATGTTCCCTGCACCTTGAAAGGTGTCCATGTCCTAATCCCTTGAATCTATCTATATAATATCCCACCAAGGAAAAGGGATTTGGCTGATGTGATTAAATTAACGATCTTTAGATGGGGAAGATTATCCTGGATAGTCCAAACAGGCCCAATATAATCACAAGGGTCCTTAAAAGTGGGAGGCACAGAAGTTGGAGATGTGGCAATGGATGCTAGAGGTTGGAGTGATACAAGAGAGGGATTTTAAGCCAACAGATGCAGGCAGTCTTGAGAAGCTGAATAAGATAAGGAAACAGAACCCCATCGGAAGCTTCTGGAAGGACTGTGGCTTACCTGACACCTGGATTTTAGAATTCAGATCGCCAGAACTATAAAACAATAAATTCACATTGTTTTAAGCCACTAAGTTTGTGGTGATTAGTTACAGAAGCAACAGGAAATGAATACAAGATCCATTTTTGTTGTGCATATTTCAATAACTTATTCCTTTATATTGAGGAATAGTATTCCAAGACATGAAGGTCCCATACGGTTTATTTAATCTTTCACTTGTGGAAGGACATCTGGCCATTTCCAGATTTTAGCTATTATGAAGCAACCTGTTATGAAATTTGTCTACAGGCTTTTGAGTGAACATAAGTTTTCATTCCTCTAAGGTAAATGTTCAAGAGTGCAATTGCTAGGTCTTAATGGTATGCACAAATTTAGCTTTGTCAGATACTGCCATATTTTTTTCTCATACTAATTTGTTGAGATAACTAAATTGGAAGACACTGCAGGACTGGACTAAAAATATCTTTGACTGTTTGAAGTTTAACATAAACCTTAAGTCTCCTGAGTTGCATAAGCAGAAAACAGGATCCAGTTTCTTCATTGTCCCTAAAGATTATAAACTTAATTGTTTCAGATATAGTATAGAGGATGATGGACAAAAAGGAATTTCTAATAGTGTCAAGGACAAGAAGTTTCCTCCCAAAAAGCAGAACTGGAGTCTAACCCAGGAACTACTCAACTAGAGTGAAGAGGGACCTCATTATACCTGTCAATTGGGATTTGATCATTGCTTTGAACAAATGATGAGTATGTACTCCCCACCTTCTCTTTCCTAATGGATGTGTTTATTGCAGTTGTTCTACTCATGTTCCTCCATGGTGACAGTGGGGGTAGCGTGGAAGGGAACATATGAATTGTCCTTTTAATCCACAAATCACTGGATGACAAACAGCCCCATCCAGACCTTGATGCAGAGGAGTGCATATCTCCTTGAATCCTGACTTTGTACCGAATTTCTCAGCAGATGAGACAGGGTAGTGTATTTTCTGTATAACAACAGTGGGATAGATTTTTGGTACCTGCAAAAAGGAAGCGTCAGTCAGCAACTGCTAGAGGCAGAGAAACACTTTCTTTTCTTCCTGAGGTTTTCTCCAAGAAAGCCTACATTTTCCAACTTCTTGTATTTGGGTGGCAATGCGACCCATTACCAAAAGCAATAAGCACATATGCCATTTCCAGAAAGCTCCATGAAAACTTTCCACACATTGTCCTCCATTCTATTTCAACTCAGCAGGAGTAAATTCCAGACACCTCAAATAGCGAAGTCTCAAGAAGGCAGGAGACTTAACATGGTAAAAGCTCTTAATTTTAAACAGGGACAACTTCATTGACCTGTGATATAAGTGAGGCCTAAGCTTTTATTGTGTTAAACTTCTGATAATTTGGGATTTACCTGTTAACAGCAGCAAGTGTTGCCCTAGTTGATGTCTTATTCCATAAATAATTCTAACATTCCACAAAAATTGAATAATTTTAGAGTTCGTATAGCGGCACCTCTTCTTCAGATTAAGGAAGAATTTCTTTCTATTCCTGGCTTTCTGAGAGTTCTTAACATAAATGCATGTTGAATTTTATCAAGGGATTTTTTTTAGTTAAATCACATGCAGATTTTTTATTGTTAGACTACCCTCATATTCCTTAAAGCCTACTTGTTTTATATATACTGTTGGATTTGGTTTTTATTTATGATTTTTTAAAAAAAAATAAATATTTTTGAGAGTGAGAGAGAGTGTGTGTCAGGGAGGAGAAGAGAGAAGGAGACAGACAATCCAAAGCAGTCTCTGTGCTGTCAGCTTAAAGTCCAACATGGGGTTCAAACCCATGAACCATAAGATCATGACCCGAGCAGAAATCAGGTGCTCAGCTGACTGAGTCACCCAGGTATCCCATTATTTATAATTTTTGAATCTGTAGTCAGAATCTCCCTTGATTCTTTCAGTGGGACTAGTCTGTATATGTCAAGGCTCATCTCATCCATAAACAACAGCCTTTATATTCTGCCTAGACGCTACTTCTCCATTCCTTGCTTCTTTGTCGTCAGGTCCTCCCATGTCTTGGTTTATCTCTTGCTTTGGTGACCTATTTGGATCTACCTTCTCTGATTCGCCACACTTACTGTGCTGTTTTTCACTCAGCCTCACATGTTCAACACTCTCTTGGCTTCAAGTAAAAGAGAGCCCTACATATAGACTCAACCCCACAAAACCAAAGACCTTGAGGCAAGTGGAGGGACTGATGTTGTAATCAAACAAGACTATTTGATGTTTGCCGAATACTCTTTGCACATCACTCTCGCTGGCTTTGAATGTATTTGTTCCTCTACCTGAAATAGCCTTTCTCATTTCTGTGCTTCTAAATTCTATCATTTTTCAAGGTTTGACTGATATACTCTCTCTTCCATGACACATTTCCTTATAACCTCCATCATACTTTGGATTTTTCTTAGAAGAGTTTTTGATTATTAGTTAGTTATCTATTGCTATAAACTTATTGCAAACTGAAAATGACACAAGCACTATTATCTCAGTTTCTATGGGTCAGGAGTTGTGGAATGGTTTAAAGTAGTTCTGCCCCAGGGTCTATCATAGAGTTGTAAGCAAGAAGGCTTTACTGGATTGGAAGATTGACTTCTATACCTGTTCCCTCATATGGCTGTTAAGTCCATGCTAGGTGTTGGCAGGAGACCTCAGTTTCTCTCTATATGACCCTCCATAGGGCTTCTTAAATGTTTTCACAACATGCAACTGGCTTCTTCTAAAGCAAGCGGTCCAAGAAAGAGCAGAAAGTTGCTCTGTCCTTTATTACTAAGCCTCAGAATGAAATCATGTACTTACTTCCTCTGTATCTTATTGGTAACACAGACAGCCACAGTTCAGCGTGGAAGAGGGCTACAGAAAGGTGTAAAAACCAGGAGATGAAAATCATTGGGGACCATCTTGAAAGCTGACCACTACATTTATTTTCTGCATTATGCTTACTTTTATTATATCATGACAAATCTAGGCAGAAATTCATTTTGGGGCTCTGATTTTGGTCTTTTTATCTTTTATGTAATTATCATACAATAGATCCAAAATGAAAAAAACAACTGATAAGTAATCCAGGTGAGTATTATAAGCATCAAAGAAACTACCAGTACTCCCATTTAATGGTATCATCCAGACACAGGCATCTTAGTCATAGTTCCTGGAAAAGGAGCAGAAGCATCTGTTTGGAAAGCACTGTAACTGCAAAAACAAGGTGACCTACCTCTGGCATTTGATTTCCCCTTAATATGTTTCATACGTATTTGGGGGAGGGTGCTCATTCTTGAAATATGGCATGTTTAGAAATGTTTCTGTCAGCTAGAGCTGTCTACCATCATAAAATGAATGCTTTCCTTTATGGAAAAGATTGGTGTCAATTTGGTTTAATATGTAACATTTTAGTTTTGCACCTATTTATGCCAGTTTTTATGCTTGGTGCTGGGATTAAAAAAATAGAAACTAAAACATTAAGCCATTCTTCTTGTTGTAAAGGAATTCATAATACATTTCAATACCTATAAAATGAACATGAAGCAGAGTTTATAGAGTTAAGCTGTAGAAGAAGAGCACTGAGGTTTTAACATATTCAATTATCCAGAAAAGCAAATCCATTTTGTTTTTGTTAATAGCACTGAAATTTGCATGCCACTCTTTTAATTAAAGCAGTTGAGAACACATGTTGTTCACTTCATGTCTATATATTTCCTCTGGGAACAAGTCAAGCTTTATGATAAAGCATAATGAAAATAATTTATATGTAAAACAATAAACCCAATTCTCTAACCTAGAATTTTCCAAATGAGCTGTTTTCGGATCACCTGTCTCAGAGCCTCTCTGGGAACGAGGGTGGTACTGGTTAAATTGTTGATTACAGGGACTCATCTAAAACCCACAAATGGAATCTTCTAGAGAGAGGCCAGGGAATTTTTCACAACCTGGTCAGGTGATGTTTAAATATGCTAATTTTGGAAACCAACTCTTCAATAGCAGAAATCAGTGTGTAAAAAATAATGGAGGGTGAACTTCTGAGGTTTACGTGCATAACCTAAAAGAAAGAAAAAGAACAGCTCTCTGTACCTTCCCTCCGTGATACACCAAGTGCGTGGAGATGGTGAAAACTTCCAGTATATTTCCCCCAGACATTGTCATAGGAATTCTCTCCTTGTGTGGAAGTCAGCCTGAGAAGAGAATAATAATGCCTATAGCTACAAAATGAGTGAGAACATTCCTACCTAATCTGAGACAGGAAGAAGGAGGGGGCAGGTTGAGTTTTTGTTTCTGTTTTTTGTATCTTTGCAAGACCTACCACTGCAATAGGTGTGAGTGTGGAGTTTGATCCAGTGATTTCCTTTGTTGAAGAAGTCCTACCTCTTTATTTTCTTCAGATAGCTAGAAGGGAGGGAAGATAGAGAAAATTTTAAAAAGCAGAAGAAAGAAAAGGAAAGTAAAAGACAAAGCAAATGGTGCTGTCAAGGTTTGCACATACTTTCTCATAAACATTTCTCATCAACAGAAACATTGATGGTGACCAAATTTCTCTAGGTCTCTTTTCCACATGGCAGATATTTTATTCATTCTGGAATCAGTAGGGAACTGAAGTGAATGGTCATTCACTCTCCCACCCATTAGGTTTCCGTTACAAGAAGAGAAATATTCAAAACAGAATATCAAGGGAAGTCTGGGTGGCTCAGTCGGTTGAGTGTCAGACTCTTGATTTAGGCTCAGATCATGATTCCAGAGTCATGGGATCAAGCTCTGTGTTGGGCTCCACTGAGCATGGAGACAGCTTAAGATTCATTCTCTCTCTGTTCCTCTCTCCCACTCACACACTCTCTTTAAAATAAATAAATAAATAAATAAATACATACATACCAAGCATGATTTTTTTCTGAAAAATGGAAAGAATACTTCTAGATTGTCAAGGCATAATTTTGTTAATTTTCACCATATAACTGATGTATGTGCACAGTGGTTATAAAGACACTGGAAGCAAACATTCACGTTTTTCTGTTATGTCATATTGAATTTTTTTTATGTTTTTTTTATTTATTTCTAGGAGAGAGGGAAAGAGACAGCATGAGCAGGGGAGGGTCAGAGAGAGAGGGAGTCACAGGCTGAAACAGGCTCCAGGCTCTGAGCTGGCAGTCAGCACAGAACCCCACGCGGGGCTCGAACCCACGAATCGCGAGATCATGACCTAAGGGAAAGTCGGACGCTTAACCGACTAAGCCACCCAGGCGCCCCTCATATTGAATTTTTTAACCTATTCTAGCCTCATTTCAATGACTACTAAAGTGTTGCTGTTTTAGTCAGGATAACCCATGGAAGAAAATGGACCCCCAGATCTCAGTGATGAAACTAGGTTTCATTTTCTTATGACTTCGTCCACTCAGGAATGCAGGTGTAACATGACTCTATTTCCAGGTTTTCATGATTACCAAGGCAGGAAAAGGGAACAAGAAGAAACATGTAAATGTTTCTAAGTGTCTACCCAAAAGTAAAATGTATTCCATTAACCAAAGCGTCACATTCCCACACCTAACTTCAAAAAGACAGGGTAGTACAATACGATTGTGTTCCAGAAGGAAGAAATTGAGGAGTATTTGTTAAGGCCTACAATAACATACAATCAAACCTAACACCCTCCTTTACCAAAAACTTGGGAGTCCCATGTTGAAGCACTTGTAATTTTCCTTTTGCTGATTTTTAATTTTCCTTAGGTCATGTTTATCATTGGTAGACATCTATTCAGTTTTATTTGGTATATCCTCAGCATCCTACTATTATTTTCCTATTTGGCTCACTTTTTTTAATTGCAATTCATAACAATATGCTCCTACTGCCATTGTGGTTTTGATAAATATTTAGATGGATAGATAGATAGATGATAGATAGATAGATAGATACATAGATGATGGGTAGGTAGGTAGGTAGGTAGATATTAATGCTGAGACATTTGTCATGTATTGGGCCATGGTTATTATAGCATTGCTTACAGATTGTGTTTACATTATAAATGGAGCAGGAGTTAGTCATATGAAGACAGCTGGGTAAAAGGTAAAGGAGTGCACTCCAGATAAAGGAAAAACTTGTATTCAAGCACACTGACTAGAGACAACATGGAGCTTGTAGAATTACAAGCTTGTAGAATTACAGTCAATAGCTCCTTGCTTGTTAGGCAATAGAATCGGCCAGAGAATAATAAGAAACAGGACTAGAGAGCTAGACAGGAGCTGGGTCATGGTGTAGCTTTTGTCTTTGTTATTTCCGAGACGATTAAAATGAAGAGGAAGAGAAGTACAACAACTCTCCCCGAGAATGTTCTGAAAATGATGTGATGATTAAAGTCATCTTGAATTGAAAGAAAACAAAGAACGTGTTCAATCAGAATGACTTTCATCTAAGTTATAGAGTCACTGATATTGCCAAAATTAGTATCGGCTTGGAGTTTTGTTGTCCTAGAAGCACTAAACATTATGTTCCATTGGAGCTGGGCACATGAAAATTCATGTTCTATTCCTGCTTTTTGTCATGAAGTAGTTCTATATCTTTAGATAGCTCTGATAACCCTTGTGATTCAGTTTCTTCATAAATAAGATTGATATTTTTATAGTTTTCTTATTTAATGCATAAGGTTACAACATAATGGATGTGTAAAGGTCCCATGGAAAATAAAATTTAAATTAGCATAAATAATCAAGGTATTCTTGATCCCCATGGTAAACAATTCATAGGACATACCATCAATATTCAAAGTAATAAAAACCTGACATTCAGTTCAGGCCTTCAGTACTGATGAAATATTCTATTAGGTTTTTTTTTTTCACAACACATTTTATCAAGATTAGAATCACTTCCTTAATAAAGAAAAATGTATTATTTGAAGATCAAGCCTTTCAAAAATTAATGTAAATTGGATCCAATTTTAAACATTTCTTCTAAACATACATAAGTACATATGATTTGTATAAAAAAAAGTTTCTTCATTACTGGTTCCCTAGACTTGCATTTACAATCTCATCAAAATAATTAGGATGATCACTTTTGATTCTGGAATATGTCATTTTGTAAACTGTTGTAATTTTCCATTAATTATAAATGTGACCCCTTGACCAATTGGAACATTTTCTATCAGTTTAATTATTCCTCATGAATCCCATTTACTTTGTCAATAATCAAAATAAATGCCATTAATCATGAACTTTTATGTGCCATTTCATAACATTTAATAAAGGTTATGTTAATTTGATAGTTAAACCACTTTTGCATGTCCCTTTTGAATGTGATGTTCCTGCGCTCAATTACATGTCTAGAGCTATGAAAATCTTAGGAAGCAAAAGTTCAAAAAGTGGGGGTCATCGGAATAAACTAAAGAGGAAAGAGATAGCAGATTTCTCTGTAGAATGCAATGTACTAAGGATTAGGCTCTGCATTCCTCATTAAACAAAATATTTCATTCAACATGTGTTTATCGAGGACCTAACATACACCAGGTTCTATCACTCTTAGAATTTCAAGAACTTAGAATTTTGTTTTGTTTTTCTAACTAAGGCAAAATGTACATATAATGAAATGCCCAAGCATCACATGTAAAATTGCATGAATATTGACAAATGTATTTTTCTGTATAACCAACAACCCAGTCATTATACATATCATTTCTGTCACAGTATGTCTGCATCTCCTTCCAATTAACCTCCACCTCTGATGGGCAACCACTGTCTGATTTCTAATATATACATTAGTTTGACCTGTGTCGGAACTACATTGAGATGGATGCCTATAATCTGTACTGTTTTGTGTCTAACACCTTTTGTTGCCACAGCGCTGTGTTCTCAAGATTCATCTGTTTTTTATGTACCAGTAGTCCATTCTTTTTTATTACTCAGATAGTATTCCATTGCATCAACATGTCACTCTTTGTGGGGGTTTGAATATTTGAGTCAGTTCCCGTTTTGACTATAATTAATAATCCTCTTACGAATATTCTATAATGGACTTTTTGTGAATACATCTTTTTGCTTCCCTTGAGTAAATACCTAGGAGAGAATGGCTGGACTGTATGATAGAAGTATGTTTAAATATTTTTTAAAATATTTTTATTTATTTCTAGGAGAGAGAGAGAGAGAGAGACAGTGTGAGCAGGGGAGGGTCAGAGAGAGAGGGAGACACAGACTCCGAAATAGGCTCCAGGCTCTGAGCCGGCAGTCAGCACAGAGCCCGACGCGGGGCTCGAACCCACGAACCGCGAGATCATGACCTAAGTGAAAGTCGGACGCTTAACTGACTAAGCCACCCAGGCGCCCCATGAGAAGTATGTTTAAAGGAAATTGCTAAATAGTTTTCCAAGGTGGTTATAGTGTTTTACACTTAACCAGAAATATTTTGTTGTTTCTGTTGGTCCTTATCCTCATCAACATGTGGTGTCATCCTATTGTGTTGTGGTTTCCCAAGTTCCGTTTCCCTTTTCATGTGCTTATTTGTGAAACTTCTGTTCAAGTCTTATTTACAACTTTTAAACTTGGGTTGTTGTGTTATTACTGAGCCTTAGGGGTTTAAGAAGACACATTCTGACCGTAAGTCTTGGATCAATATATTACAGATATTCTCCAAGTTGTGGGCTTATCGTTTATATTTTCTTAAAATAGTTTTTTACTAAAAAGAATCATTTAATTTTTATAAAGTATTGTGTGTAATTTTCAATTTTTTTTTTGTGGCTGGTGATTTCTGTGTCTTCTAAATTTTTTTCTCACTGTAAGATTGTAAACCTATTCTCTCATATTTTCCAGAAGCTTTGCAATATTAGTTTTTATATTAAGGTCTATGAGACACCTTAAATAAATTTTGTATTTGATGTGAGGTAGAGATCAAGGTTCACACTTTTCCATTCATTTATCTACTGATTACAGCACCACTTACTGAAAAAGAGGCAAACAACTTTTCCACATTAAACTGCTTTGAAGCCTTGTTGCAAATCAATTGACTTCATATTTGTGAATCTATTTCTGGACTCTATTCTCCTCCATTGATTGTTGTGTCTATCTACACACCAATGCCAACTGTCATTGTAACTTTATGGTAAGCCTTGAAATCAGGCGGCCTTAGTCCTCCATTCTCCTCCTCTCTTTTCCTGGATTTCTTTGGCTTTTCTAGAACCTTTATATTTCCATATAACTTTTATAACTAACTTGCTAGTTTCAAAAAATGTTTGCTGACATTTTGATTGGAATTGCACTGAATCTACAGATCAGTTTAGTGAGAAATGGTATCCTTAACGATATTGAGTCTTCCAATCTATGAACACACTGGTTGGGCCAGACCTCCATCATCTTCTAGTCCTGCACAAAATTTCACATCTCTATTAAGATCTCAGTTCTGCGCAAGCACTTTCTCCTTGGCCTCATGGATTCCCTCCCTGTATAGGTGCAGCCCATCCCTTGGCCAAGAACCCACTGGAAACTCTCATCCAGACTCTGGGCCATTTTCATTCCTTTCAACAGCACCATATTCCAATCACTGCTTTCTCAGCTCAGCAAGACCACTTTGCTGGGATCCTCCTCTCTGTGCACCAGCTTGGAATGTATTCCCAAGAAGAAAGCCAGGGCAAACAAACATGCCACAACCTTGTGTTTTCCCCTTGGCTCAAAGATCACGATCCTATGTCGCATGCTGTCTGATGTATAAAAACAGTGGGCTCTGATTTTGTCCAATTTTATGGCAGTTTATGGTGAGAAGATGAGTCTGGTATCAGTTATGTCATCATGGACACTAGAAGAATTATTGCAACTTATAGTTTTAAGGAGTCAAACATCAAATACATAATTTTTGAATTCCAGAAAGAAATACTGTACCATATGTGTGTTTCTGTGTGTGCATGTGTGTATGTCAGTCAAGGGGTACATCTCCACAGTTTAGAAGTTCAGAGAATGCTTCCTGGAGCAATTGAATTTAAGTAAAGATCTGAAAGTTGAAGTGGAATCAGGCAATAACAAGAGCAGGGGAGTCAAAATGCTCTGTTTTTTAATTGTGAAGCGTGAAGACTGAGATCAGGTGCTATTGCCAAGGAATCAGTGGGTAAGGCTCAAGCATGTGTGAAAACACCATTGTATTGCTTGAGTATCCTTCTTTCAAGGGCGATCACATTGCCACTTGCTTCTAGATGAAGACCATGCCTCAGACTTCTAAGGATTCCCAGTAGCTAAAATTTAAATGGGATTTTTATGGATGAATTCCTTCTGTCTCAAAACGGTTCATGCCAAATTATCTAGATAATATGGAGTTACTTTTTATGTTGCTGTATTTCTAGATAATAAATAAAAATGCAATTTTAAGCTAGGCTTAACTAAGTGGCCTACATTCAAAATGTATTGAAGAACTTCCATATTTAATTTGTTTCATGAATACAGGAATGACATATTAATCTTTACCTCTACCCAGAAAGAGAAAACTTTAGAATATATTCATAAATTAAATTATTTCACAAAAGGGAAGAAAACAGTATCCTATTGTATAAATGTCAAATGAACGGGCTTATAATCTGTCATAGACTGTCCATGGAAACTGGCCCAAAAGGTTCAGAGGAAAGCTCTTCCTTCTCCACCATTTTGCTTTCTGTTATGTGTTACTTAAGCGCCCTGTGAATATAAAAGACATGTACATAGCATACAGGCACTTACTTTATTTTTTTTTTAAGTTTAGCAACATAAAAGATCAGTACAATTTTTCCTGATGTACTCACTCATCTATTGAGAGTTTAAATCACATTAGGAATTCTTGTTTTCAATTAAATGTCATTTTCTGTATCTTTTGAATACCAGGAGGGAAAGTATCAGGCAAAAGGAAACGTTATTAGGTAAGAATGTAATCTCAGTGTGTCTCATTATTCTACAGTTTTTAGTGTCTTTCCTGTCTTCTGTGCCTTAGAGACTGTAGTCAAGCTACATTTGTACTTGCAATCTTATGGTCTATTTTAGATTTGTAGTTTGACCAGGGTTTTGAAAAAAAAAAAAATATCTGTTCAGTCTGCAGTCATATATATTTATAGTGCTCTAGAGGATAATTCCTGCTGGAGGCATTAAACTTACAGACTCCGGTCATACTCCAGCTTATGTTGTCTGAGGTTCGGAATGTACAAAAATATTCGGTCATTTTGGTTTGTTTTTGAACATGGACTTATTGGTTGAAATGTCAGCAAACCTGCTCTCAAGTCAAAAGATGAAAAATAGGATAGATTCTTTCCCTATGTGAGTGCATACACCTAGTCCTAAGAACTTCTAAAGAAACCCCCAGGGAAGGAAATTTGACAAGAAACAAGTTTAGTTTTTTAGAGGGTTTTATTGTAAATTTCAAAATGAAATCATGTCTTTAATTTTTTTAAAGAAACCTTTCATTTTAGAATAGATTTAGATTTACAGGAAAGTTGCAAAAGTAAGACAGTTCCCTTATGACCTTATACCCAGTTTCTTCTCTTATTAACATGTTGCATCAGTATGATGCATTTGTCACAATTAATGAACCACTACTTGTACATTATTATTAGCTAGGGTCTGTACTTTATTTAGAATTTCCTAGATTTCACCTAATGTCCTTCTCGTGTTCCAGGATTACATTAGCTTTAGTCATCAAGTCTCGTTAGGCTTCTGTTGGCAGGAGCGATTTCTCAGATTTTCCTTGGTTTAGATGACCTTGACAGTTTTGAGCGGGTACTTGTCAGGAATTTTGTAGATTGTCTCGATTTCATTTGTCTGATTTTTTTTCCATGATTAGCTGTTCTTATGGATTTGGGGGAAGAAGACCACAGACCTAATGTGCCATCACATCAGACCAAGGCTGTGTAATACCAATATGATTTGTCACTGTAGAGGCTGACTTTTATCAGCTGGCTGAGATGGTGTGTGACAGGTTTCCCCACCTGTCACATTTTTCGCCCTCCCTTTCCATTCTGTCCTCTTTCAAAGAACTTTGCTACGTACTGTCCGCGGTTAAGGAACGTGGTGTTATTCTCCACCTCCTGGAGAACAGAATATCTATAATAAATAATTTGAAATGTTTCTGCATGGGAGATCTGTGTGTACGTCCCCTTTTGTTTATTCAGTAACTTATATCAGTATGGAGTCACGGATGTTTATTTCTCCTTGGGTTATAATCAAATACTGCCTTATTTATTTTTTTACTCTCATTCTTCTAGCTTTGACCCTTGGGAGTTCTGTCATCTGGTCCTTGACATAGCCTCATCACTGTGGTGCTGTTGTTTTCCATATTTTTGTTAAAATGCAGTAACAAAAAGAAGTGTTGAAAAAACTACAAATGAATTAATTTTTTTTCTTTTTTGGAGCTAGGAGTTTCATTATGAAACCAATACTAGATTTTCCCCACAATGGTTCCAACAGGACCAAAAATGTGGATGAAATTTCTAGGAAATACAAGTTTCTACTGAATGCAAATTGTAGACACAATTTTATTGCCTAGTTAGGGAAAATAAATGAATTGAGGTCTTAGATAAACCTCCTTTCAAGTATCATTTTTCTTTTGGAGGTAATAAACAATGCCAGTCTCAGAACTTTTGAGTTGCTTTTCTTTCACTTCCTGGTTGAATCTCCACTTACGATTCCCTTTTGTTAGTCATGGTTTGTTGTTGTTGTTGTTTGTTTGTTTCTAGCCAACTACCTCCTTCTCTTCCCTGGTCACTTTCCTCTGCCCTTCTAGACAAGCCTCTGCTATTTGGTCAACCTCCCACAACAATTTCTTGATACCACCTAGACTTTGAATAAGATACTCTTCTTCCTGGACTTGAACTCCTTCCCCTGAAAATATGATATATTCGATTAGTCTATGTTTCACATTCCAAGTAGTTCTAAAATTTCATGACGCTGGTAACTATGGAACTGCCAAGTGTAAAGACTCAATGCTTTGGAATTCCCCTTTTGGCCACAAAGAGAAAACTGGCCACACACAAGAGTAAGTGATGGAGTCAGCACTGGCTCTGGATTTCTGACCGGAGATCCTCCCCTGCACCTCTTGGCTCCACTGGCGATGGTGCATATCGAGAAGATATTCATCAAGCTGATCTCTGTGGGATTCGGTCTAACGAAGGACTTTATGTGCAAGTGCTATGGGGTTCTTAAAGGTGACTTTGAGTTAAATCTTGAGGGCAAAGTACATCTTTATTGAATGGAGGGGGTGATGTTGAGTTCCATCTGTAAGGTAGGTGAGTAGAGAAGCTACATGTGAATGGCACATGCTTAGAAGCAGAGACATGAGACTCGGGTGTTCCAACAACTGTCAGTATTTGTGTATAGAATGAGAGCTTTTCAGTGATGGGCAGCTTAGCTTTCTTTTTCTCTTTTTTTCTTTTTTTTTTTTTTGCTACAGGCTCTGGGATTAATTACCCTCACAATCCCTCTGGCTTTTATTCCATTCTATTAGATCAGCACCAATAGCTTAAGAAGAGAAAATCATCTTCATGATCCTTGGTATCTGGGACTGTGAAAAGAGCCTTTACTCTTCTCCAAGCAGATTGAAATGCATAATTTTCCACCTGAAAGGAGAAGAGGAGCAACAAGGATTATTTAAAACAGTAACAGATTCCATTTCTCCCTCCAATTAGTCTGAGTTTAAGGACGTGGAGAGAGAGAAATGCAATGATTTCCAAAGAACTGGCACCGTTTCAAGTGCTTTAAGAGATAGGAAAGAAATACGAAATACATTCCAGGTATGAAATTAACAGCTTGCCCACTGATAGGGCAATATGAATATGCTTGAAATGACCCATTTACCATTCAACATTATATAATTGATGACGAAATTGTGTGACACTGCCCGCCTGCCCACTGTCACACCTACTTGATCCTGGATATCTTTTTTGAATATACTTTGGCTCAGACTAAGACAGATATAACAAGTTGAAAATAACATAAACGACTTTCTAGAGAATAAGTGGCTGGCTTTTAAGTTTATTTATTTATTTTGGAAGAGAGTAAGTGTGAGTGGAGGAGGGGTGGGGGGGGAGCGGAGAATCCCAAACCAGCTTGGCACCATGAGCCCAGAGCCCAAAGTAGGGCTTAAACCTACAAACTGTGAGATTATGACCTGAGCCAAAGACAGACACTCAACAAACTAAGCCACCCAGGCACCCTTAGAATAAGTGGCTGGCTTCTGAGTCACTTTCATGTTTTCTCTTTAGCCCAGTCATTGTAGATATGAACAGTATACAGTGTAGGGTGCTTCTAGATATGTTTTCTAAACAGAGGCTTCAAAACAGCAATGTTCTTGAATATTTGTGATAAAAATGTCAACTGAAGAGTGTCTGGGTGGCTTAGTCAGTTAAGTGTCTGACTTCGGCTCAGGTTACAATCTCACGGTTTGTGGGTTCAAGCCCTGCATAGGAGTCTGTACTGACAGCTACCTCAGAGTCTAGAGCCTGTCTTCATATTCTGTGTCTCCCTCTCTCTTGTCTCATGCTATCTCTCTCTCTCTCTCAAAAGTAAATAAAATATAAAAAATTTTAAAAAATTGTCAACTGATGTGGAAAGATATGGCACTGATGCACTGTGGCCATTTGGCAGAGCTCCATAAATCTACATCGCCTGTTGTGCCTTCCAGATGTTGATGAAAGTTACCTTGTGGTTCCCTTGGAATCACAGAAGTGGGTAAGTAGTAAAGGCTCCTCAGAACTTGTTGAGCCAGCTACCAAGATTGTGTTTCCTCAAATACCCAGTCTCTACAGCTGCTCTGGACTCCCTTTACTCGTTCCTGGTAAGGATCCTTTCCCCATTTCTCAGAATGAGCATGCCAACTTCCTCTCCATTTTCTTCAAGTCTCGCTAGGTGCTTTTTGTCCCACCCTCAGTCAACTGTCCATGAAGAGAGACTAAAGCTGCCTGTGACAACTCCTGCATCTTTCCACCTCTGCCAATAAAGTGTCCAGAGTCCTGCTCACCATTTCCTTTTCTGTACATTTTCTCAGTGGAAAGCTTGTCTGCCCTCAATGCACAGTTAGATCTCTGTCTGTGTCCATGTACCCTTGTGATGTGTATTCTTTTTCTTAGAATTCCTTTTCCTCTGGTTCATGTAGTGAGCTCAGCTGAAGTCTTGCCATCTCTCCTGAGATCAGGACTGTGGACCCATGACTGCCATTTTCTTTGACCCATGATTGAAGCCTATTTCTTCATTAGACTATTAACTTTTCAAGTGAGGGAGTCTTTGCTGGATAAATGCTACTCTGAATGTTTTCATGTTTATTTTAATGCTTTTTGTTAGAAGTGTAATAAATCTTCACTGTGGAAAGTTTAGAAACCAGAAACACAGAGAGAAGAACACACTACCTACACCCCGCTTCAGATGAGTGAGTGATCTTCAATTTTATAATTTGTTTTCTGGACATTTTTCCTTATTAGATGAATACAGGTAACTTTTCATCTTCACATTGGTAAATATATAGATTTCATATTTTCCTTTCTTAGCTCAGTATCATATCATAATTATTCATAACATTAAGAAGCCTTCAATATATAATATTTCTTTCTATAACTTATTTAATCCTTCTATAATTTTTTCACAAAATTTTTATGTATATAGAAAGTTAAGGTAAATGTCCCTATATATAAATATTGTCCACATTGCTTAGGATGCATTGCTTAAAGAAGCATAACTAGCTAAAATGTACACACCTCAAAACATATTATTCAAAAGACTTAAGTTTCTTAACTATTTTTTGCCTAATTGATTTCTAGAAGTTTCATACCTCTACCATACAAAAATATCAACATCAGTGGCTACTCATTAGTATTAATGAGTATTTTGAAATCCCTGATAATATGATTGGAAAAAAATAGTATGTGACTTTTAAAATGGGATTTCCTTCGTAACAAGTTGAAACATTGCTATATATATAATTATTTGTGTATCTGCCTCTGTAAATTACCTATGCTAGGTGTATTGTGGGTTTGTTTGGATTATTTGTTTATTTGGGTTTTGGTAGTGAACTTTTTAAAAATTAAAGATATAGACATTTATTATTTGCATTTTTAAAACTTTATGACTTTTTATATAATTTTAAAAAATCACATTTAGGGCGTCAGAATGGCTCAGTCCATTATGCATCCAGCCCTTGATTTTCACCCAAGTCATGATCTCATGGTACGTGAGCTCGAGCCTCATGTTGGACTCCATGCCGTTGAGCGAGGAGCCTGTTTGGGATTGTCGTTCTCTCCCTCTCTCTCTGCCCTTCCCCCACTCATGCTCTCTTTCTCTCTCCCTCTCTGTCTCAAAATAAATAAACATTTAAAAAATCAAATTTATTCTTTTGGCTCTAGTAACTCATATTACTTCTTTCATGTTTATCAAATACTTTTTTATTTAGATGAAATAAATACATATTAAATGTGAGATTTTATGGTTTAGTCTTAATTAATTTAATTTAATTTAATTTAAAATTTCTCTAGAGAATGGTGTTAGAATTCTAAACTGGGTTTTAATTTTCAATAGCATCTCTTAAGTAGCCCATTTTTCACCAGTGTTTCTCATTTTACTATTGTGTGTGTGTATATATATATCAAATTTAAATATTGTTTATATAAATTTCTCATGTACTTAATATTATACCTATTATACATATTTTCATATAATATTTGCATATTGAAAACTTATTTTTATCTATATGCACAGAGGTGTAATACATAAATAAAATAAAATATATAAAATAAATAAAATAAAATAAATAAATTATAAGTATAAGCATTTTTATCCATATGAAGTGCATATATAATATATAGCTATTATATACTAATATGTGTTTGCTGTATAGTGTTATATTCACAACTGTGTTGTGTCATGTGAATGTGTGTGTATGTTCTCTGGGCTATCCATCCAGTGTCATTGATCCGTTGATCTATTTTTGCCATTGTAACAGTTTGTTTGATTATTGCACTTTTAAAATAACTGGGATGAAAAGTCCTCCACTTTATTCTTTCCCAATTTTATAGCAATTGCTTATCTCTTTATATAAATAAGTTATATTTTATTTTGTATCATGTCATCTTGGCTCTTCCTTGTCATATCATCAGTGTTGTTTAAAATCACTTAAAATTTAATTCATTCTATACATTATTTTGAAAAGACTTGAAATGTTTATAAAATCCACTTTTTGTCTTTGGGAATATGACCTGTTTTCACAATTTCATCTTTCAAATATTTTTTAAGGTTTTATATATAGTTCATATAGGTCTAGTTTAATTTGAGGCTAATAGATTTTTTCATGTTTTATTTCTAATTGGTTGTTTACAACATACAGAAAGTTATTTGTGTATTTACCTTAATCTGATTTCTGGAATTTTTATTTAATTTTTTTTCAATGTTTATTTATTTTTGAGAGAGAGAGACAGAGAGATGGTGTGCACAGTGGAGGGGCAGAGAGAGAGGGAGACAGAATCAGAATCAGGCTCTAGGCTCTGAGCTGTCAGAACATAGTCCAATGTGGGGCTTGAACCCATGAACTGTGAGATCATGACCTGAGCTAAAGTCAGACCCTTAACTGACTGAGCCACACAGGTGCCCCTGATTTCTGGAGTTTTTATAAGTTTTGTATCTAGGTTTTCTTCCTTTTTAAAAAAATATTTATTCTATTTAAGAGAGGGAGAGAGAAGGGAGAGAGAGAGAGAGAGAGTGAGAGAGAGAGAGAGAGAGATAATCCCAAGGAGGCTCTTCACTTTGTGCAGCTCTATCCCAAGAACTGTAAGCTCATGACCTGAGCCAAAATCGAGAGTGGATGCTTAACTGACTGAGCCACTCAGGCACCCTGGTTTCTAATTTTTTTTTTTAATGTTTATTTATTTTTAAGAGAAGAAGAGACAGAATGTGAGTGGGTAAGGGACTGAGAGAGAGGGAGACAGAGAATCCGAAGCAGGCTCCAGGCTCTCAGCTGTCAGCACAGAGCCAGATGCGGGGCTTGAACCCACCAGCCGTGGGATCATGACCCGAGCTGAAGTCAGATGACCAACTGACCAAACCACTCAAGCGCCCTGGTATCTAGATTTTAAGACTAGCTCTGTTTGGCTCTATTCTGTGTGCTCACACAATCCACCACTGGTCCCACTAAACGTCACATTAGTCTAAGGTGCTCTGCTTGGGGTAGGATGCATTATGTAGTGTACTTCTTATTTCGAGTTTACCTTCTGATAATCTCTGAGTTCGTTCAACACGAAGGTAAATAGTGGGGGAGAAGGAAAGAGGCAAATCATGAAAGACTCTTGAATGCTGAGAACAAACTGAGGACTGATGGGTGTAGGGAGGGAGGGGGGAGATGGGCTTGGAGGAGGGCAATTTTAGGGATGAGCACTGGGTGTTATATGGAAACCAACTTGACAATAAACTATTTGTAAAAAAAAAAAAGTATAATGAAGATATTTGAACTATGTAAAAAAATCTATTATGTTTCAAGTGAACTTTAATTGGGGGCCACTTGAGGTATGAACATATAAAATATATGGTAGGGAAAAACCTAGATAGGAATAAAATCCTCACTATGGGTGACCGGAGACTGGGGTGCTCTACATGCAAGAACAGTTTCATTGCTCTAAATATGTAGCTTTGTTCAGCCCTCCATACAAGAAGATGATAAGAAGCAATGGAGCTCATAGTTTAAATTTTATAACATTGTAGGAGCAATGTTTAGACAACATAGAAATAGAGAAAACATTAGGTACTTTGGGATAAAAGACGAGGCTCACTTTTACTGTTACTTTTACACTGTGAAGTTACTCTTTGTCTACATCATATGTTATTTTAATGTGTGTGTGTGTTTATAATATTTTACATGTTTGAACACAATTGGAAACTGTTACATTTCAGTTTGTCTTAACAGCAGTTCTATTTCCTGTCTCTTGGATAATCTTGTAGTCATTATGTGAACTGTGGTCCTTTCTTTCCTTTCCTTTCCTTTCCTTTCCTTTCCTTTCCTTTCCTTTCCTTTCCTTTCCTTTCCTCTCCTCTCCTCTCCTCTCCTCTCCTCTCCTCTCCTCTCCTCTCCTTTCCTTTCCTTGCCCTTCCACTTGGCTCAAGTGTACCTGTTCCATTGGCCTTTGTAACCTTAGGAGGAATATCTTTCATAAATACCTTGCATTGCCAGTATTGTAGGAAATGCAAATATACCACATGGCATATGTTCTGCTATTGATTGGAGATAAAAAGAAGGAATGGCTTTATTATTATCTCTCCAATAGCGGTTTCCTGAGATAGGACATAGTTTTTTTTAAAGTTTATTTTTGAGAGAGAGAGCACAAGTGAGGGAAGGGCAGAGAAAGAGGGGGACATATGATCGGAAGAGGGCTCCACACTGACAGCAGCAAGCTGGATGTGGACCTGAACTCATGAACCGCGAGGTCATGACCTGAGCCCAAGTCAAATGATCAACTGACTGCGTCACCCAGGAGCCTCAAGACATACTTCTTTACTTACTATTGTGAGAATAATTTTCCATAGAGCACTCTGCCACTAAAACAACTAACAAAAGGTCAACATTTCGATTCTCACTCTCTTCCCACTGAAAGACAACTGAAACCATGACATCATACATACTCCATCACTTCGATAGTCTGTGAATCAGGCCACAAAGTGAAATAATATACAATGACATCTGGAATTATTGTGACATAGCATGGATCTTTATAAAAGATAGATTTAAATTTTTAGTCATTGTTCTCATAAAAAAGGATTAAATACAAACTAAGTATTAAGCCAACTTCCTTGTTGGTTGGCTCGTTTAATAAACATTAAGAGTGATTCAGACCTGGGGTCCTTGTGTGGCTCAATCAGACGAGCATTGACTTTTGGTTAGGTCATGATCTTGTGGTTCATGGGTTTGAGCCCCACATCGGGCTCTGTGCTGACAGCTCAGAGCCTGGAGCCTGGTTTGTGGATTCTGTGTCTCCCTCTCTCTCTGTCCCTCCCCTGCTCGTACTGTCTCTCTCTCTCTCTTTCAAAAGTAAATAAAAGACATTTAAAATCTTTTTTTAAAAAAAGAATGATTCAGACTTAACTTCCAGATCACTTCTGTTGCTTTCAGTTGGCAAAAATTGAGAATTATTAAGTCAAAAGATGTACTTTACAAGCTGGTCCATCAAAGTGGTCTTACATAACACGATCCTCCTATATGGTAAAAAAAAATCACTAGTTGAACTGAAAATATGTTATGTGTGATGAATGACAGTGAGGGAAGGCAAATCAAAATAAATCAGGTTTCATAACTTTTTCCTCTTTGTGTAAAATCAGCTAACAGTTTATGTAAAATACATGCTTTAATCTAAATATTATATTTACTATTATACTGAAGACAATTAATAATACAAACCTAAAGCCTACTACTGTGTTGTTTCTCTTATTTTCATTTATTTTGGTTGGTGTACAATCTAGTTTTGTTCCTTAAAATGGTGCTTTCTCTCATTTAGCCATATTTCATAACCTTACATTGATTCACCAAGAGAATGTTAAAGAACTTGCTACAAGTTTTTAATGGGAAAAGAAAGTCAAAAGCACCAACAGAAGAACATATTTTAAATGTTTTATTCCAATCTGTTACACCTCTACTTTTTCAAGAGTTTCTATTTTGTGTTAAAAAACATTACACTGTGGTCTGAAACTTGACATTCAGGTTACCAGCTGTAGGAATATTTGAGACAATAGTTTAAATAGTCTGTTAGGTAGTATGAGTTTTATTCATTAGTCAAATGCCATTGGTATATTTAGCATGATTCATTTCCCTTCAGCACACTAGAAGTTGAAGATTATATCCTCTGGCAGCCACATTCTGAGGTAAATCTGAGTAAATTTACATAACATTTCATAACTTCCTAATGGGGGCAGGGAGTTTACAAAGGAATTACAGATCCAGAGAAAGAAGGTGTTACAAAGTGCAAATGATTGCTTAAATTAGGTTTTGGTAATAATCACATTCGGGAAGTATTTAATTGAACTTTAGGGGAGAGAGTCAGTTTGGAGCAATTGGGGACTGTGGAACTTAGCGCTTCATTTGTACTCACCTCAGAAGCAAAATGTAAAACTCCAAAGAAAACACAGACATGGTGGTTGCTTTCATATTCTCTGTTCTCTATGACATTTCAGAGGACATGTCAAGATATCCAAATAACTAGCAAAGGTTTAATAGACCTGCACATATCTACATATCTAAAACAAGAGATTAGTGATGCCAGCACTCGAATCAAAAATTCCAAGTTGTGAAAGTCATGGTGACTTATGACAGGGAAGTGCCGGAGTCCAGCTCCAGCCAGGTCCAGGGATCACTGAAGGATGGACGGTGTCCGCTAGGGAGGGATGAGAGAGGGGCGCTAGATTCTTTCAGGTCACCAGCCAGGCCTCTCCGCACTGTCTGCAACTCAACTTTATTTTATGATTTAGTGTTTGGGGGGGCGGCACAGAAGTGGCATTCTGATGATAAATCCTTTTATCAGTAAAAATGTTCCAGAACATTGATATGCAAAAGGATGGGGAACAGCCCAGAGGTGGCATTAGCATAGTAAAGGCAAAAGTTAGTTCTTTGTAGGCAGGGGTCAACAGCCCACTCATCACTTAATGGGAGGTATTAAGAGAAACAGGTCTTTCAGGAAGGCAATGTTGCTCCCATAACCACAAAAGAAGAGGATCCTACAATAAGTTCCTTCACAAAGTGCAATTAGCATATCAAGGCCAGAATGAGTCACTTGTAATACCAATTAACAAGGTGATTTGGGGGTCGGTGCTCAAGCAGAAACAATTGGGTGGGAGTGGATATTGGTCACCATCTGATGGTAAGAGTCCATGCAACTTACCTTAACCTCACAAGGAGTTCTTTCTCAACCTATTACTTCAGAAAATGACTCTCAACAGGGAAGAACACATGGCTTTCACAGTATTGTAGGTATTCCCGGATTCTTCCCTTCAGATCTTCTCCTGACCCTTGACATCAACCGCAACCCTGAGCTTGACCTCATCCTTGAAGCTTACCTCATGCTCATCTTAGTCCTGACTCCCAGCTTTTCTTTACTGTCCTGTATCTTTACATTCTCCTGTATCCTTACTCCCCTCTGAAATGTACACCTTTCCTGAGCTTCATCCCAGAGTTGGGAGAAGCAGCTGTCAGGAATATGGTCGGGCTCAGAGACAGGATGACTGGTACACTTTACATGATTAAGCGAAAACATTCTAAGGGCAATAGTTGTGGTTGTAAGCTTTATATAGACCAGGTATGGAAAGTCAAAAAGTCTCTCCTATTAAACAATTGGTGTCAAAATGCCATACATTCTCTGGAGACATATTTCCTTGGCCAATGGTTTGGTCTTGGGAACAGAGTAATAAATGTGTCATGGATTCTGACTGGCTAGAGGGCTACAGTGTGACATCCAGAGAGTCATTGGGGCCTTATGAGATTGTCACTGCTAGCTTGACTCCAAAGAGACCAGGCTCTAAGTTCATCAGGCATTCATGTGCTCAAATGTGGTGTAATTAGAATTTGTTCATATGACCTATACAAAGTGACCATTATTCCATGACCAAGTAGATATTCCTTTCATAAGTGGATCCTATCTTTTCCTTAGCATTTTTAAATTATAATTTATTATTATTATTTAAATAAGACTAAGAAACATTTATTTTCGTGTATTTTAGGAGTTCAGCTTTTGTGTTTAAGAGGGAGAGAGAGCATGAATATGGGAAAGTGACAGATGGAAAGAGAAAGAGAGAGAGAGAGAGAGAGGGAGAATCTCAAGCAGGCTGCACATTCAGTGAAGAGCCTGACACAGGGCTTGATCTGATGATCATGAGATCATGACATGAGGTGAAGTCAAGAGTCGGACACTCAACCCACTGAGCCAGCCAGGCCTTCCTTAGCATTTTAATATTGATGCAGTAGGATCATAAATTGTATAAGCTGAAGAAACTAAAAGGAATCAATTGACTTATTCTTTTTTCACTTTTCAAGTATGTATGCCTCAGGTTGAGTGCCAAACAGGGAGAGGACTTCTCACAGAACTCTGTGTTCTTTATTACCATTGACCCTCATCATGTTCAGGCACACAGCTAATGGCTAGTGGATTTCTCAAGGCCAAGAATGTTGAGAAGTTGTAGCTGGCCTGCAAGATTAAGACAGAGTGAGAAATTGAGAGTTTTTTTTCCTCTGGGCCCATAATGGCCCCTTTCTTTCCTGTGAAAATCTGGTCATTTATTTTTGGGGGACACTCACTTTATTGTGAAGCATAAAGTTTTGAAATAATGTCCTACATGATATTATAAGTTGAGGAAACAACTATCTCATAAAGCTCTGGATAATCTATCTGAATCAGATATTAAAGGGAAGAGTGGAAGGGGCAAGATGAAGAAGAGAAGCAGGCAGGGAGTGATGGGAGTAGAGAGCAAAGCACCTGTTCTTGCGGTAAGCACCTTTCCAAAGTGTGGATGAGTTATCCAATGTTCTCCTTCCCTTCTCTCTGCATCCGGGTTTTTTGTTTTGTTTTGTTTGTTTTTTTAGCATTAGCTACTTGCAAATGACTCCTACATCCTTAATCATGTTTGATTTTCTAGCCCTTCTATGGAGGATTGGACTGCCACTCAGACATAGCTTGGTCAACAGACACAACATCTCATCAAATGTTAAAAGGGTTCAGATGACTCCAGAGAGACAGTATACGGTGTATATGACAGCAATTCAGTGTGTCCCCCAACACTTTTTATAATTGACCAGGCTTCTTAAAACATACATTTCCCTAAAATATTCTCCTGAAGTGTCACATCATCTCATATTTGCAAATCATCACTCATATTTAGTAAATGAGAGAGGACATTTCTTCTTGAACCAGAATGTTACCTTTCAGTAAGCAAAGGGAAAGCTTTTTGCTGGGTTTCACAGATATTGTTCCTAGTAAACTAAAATTTTAAAGCATAGAAGATAGCATGCACTTTTTCCTAGGACATAAAGTAGTGGTCTCTTGGAAATAATTGATCCCATTCTAATATATAACTTCTTAATATATAATGAAAATTAGATTCTAAATATATAATCTAGGAAATCTTTTGAAACATTAAAGATGGACTTGGAAAAATGTATTGGTATATTTAATAATAAGGACATGAATAATTTTGGAGAGATGTAGGCCATAAATAAAAATTTTAAATGCAACATAAAAGCGGAAAAATATTTGCAAAGTACGTGATCATGAAGTGTTAATGACCTTACTATAAAAAAGGTTCTTCATGTATAAGAAATATTGATACAGATAGTAGAAAAATAAACACAAATGGCAAAAAAGTGAAATGCTTAGGAATCTGATGACTGCAAATTGAAAAATATGGAGACTTTTTCAAATCTCAAGTGAGCCTAGATTACATTTTTAACAGATTGTTAAAAATGAAGGTTAAAAAAAACCCTCTCAAATGCGTGTGGGAAGTAAATTATTTTACAAACTTTTGGGAAGGTGATTTTGCAATTTGAAAACTTACATCACTGAATAATTTTGCTTGTAGAAATGTATCTTATGGAAATTAAGAGTCAAGTTCACAACTTTTTGTAAAATCATGCTCATTGAGATTTGCATAATATCGATAGTAACAGAAACCTAGTAAATGGCCAGAAAAAGAGGATTAGAGACATTACAGACTGTCCATATGATAGAATATATTAAAAATTATGCCCTCATAAATATTAATGCATTATTATTTGTAAGGTAAAAATTATTTCACACAAACAACTTACACAAACGGTATTGGCTGGTAAAAACTGAAATCTACACTACTTAATACATTTTTTTTAGATTCTTTATATAATATGTGTGTGTATGCATGTGCATATATACATGGCAATGATAGTTCTCAGAAAAGTGATGCCTAAAAATATTGTTTGCTTCCTCAGTTAAACAAAACAATTATTAAATAAATAAATCTTTTCTCTCCTTCACCTCTATCATTCTCACATACCTATACATACATATCCTGACCCTACTCAATGCTCCAGACACCACCAGGAGGCTATGGTGGTATTGGGGTAGAGGAGTGAAATAAGATTACTTCTTGCCTTGGCTTTGATTCAAAGACAGGCTGCCACTTCCTCTGAGTCTCTAAGAAGCCAGCAGCCCACACCCTATTCTAGCACCTTCACTGCTGTTGTGCTGGCACCTTCCCTGCTTTGACACCCCTGCAAATGCTCCAGTTAATGATGTCCAAGAAAAAGCAGTTCCTCCAAAATCTTCAAATGTCATCTAAAAGAAACACGGGCCTTTTAATCTATCTACACCGTAAGTTTTACAACATGGCTTTGAACAAATATTATTATCAAAAGAAAAGTATCTTTAGTTAGTTCATCCTGGTTGATACTCCTTCTCCCAAAATAAACACTTCATGAGAAGCAGAAAAAAGAAGGAGAAGGGAAAGAGGAGAAAAAGGAAGGAAGAGGCAGTTATCCCTCAATTTCAGTGAATGTGGCTTCAGGAGTTTCAAAATACTGCTATGGTAGAGGGAGACCAATTTATTTTATATAATTTAAAGTTTTAAATAAGATTTTTAAACTGGATCCATTAGATAAATGACCCTACTGATTGCTGGCTAGCTAAACTCTGTTAGACACTGCAATAGGAAATGCCTCTCCAAAAATGAGAAAGTGGGAGTAAAATACTCATAGTTACTTGCGCAAATGTCATGGGAGACATTTTTATAGTCCAGAGAGAGCTGTGGGCCTATCAGTATCAGTCAAGAGAAAAACCCCGGAGACACCGAATGTGGCAGAAGACAATGAAGAAGGATTTGATGGGCATGTCTGAAAATATAAGCTGGGCAACAGTTCTAGTGTTAAAAAAAATCGTCATCGAAACCAAACATATTTCTACCATACTTAAGTTTTCAGCCCGGCCCACTTTTGATTTTGTTTCTCTTTAGAACAACACAAAAGCAAGCCTTTAAGTTTACAGTGGGAACCAATGGAAAATTCAATTCCTTCTGCATCTAACAGCTTGACCATACTTTTCATAGCATGGAGGAGAAAGATCTGGAAAATGAATATTATTAAGAAGGTTGGTTTCTGAAAATAGAATAATCACAGAGGTAAAAATGCATTTAAGCCCGAAAGCTGTGGTTTGAACATAAGGTGAACGTTAACAGTTAGTTGAAACAGTATAAAATTATCGGGAAAGCATTCATTTTAGTTTATGTTTAAACTTCCAGAAGAAAAATAATCTTAAAATAGTCCCAAACATTTGGAGTACTTCTGAATTAGGATTCTTTGAAGCATGAAGATAAATTGATTCCAGGATGATTCCACAAAGGCACCAAAAAAAGTCATAAAGCTCCTGAGTGAGCACAACTGTTAAATGTTTAGTCTATGAGTTCAACACATTTTCTAGGCCCAGGATGATGGAGATTTTATTGCAAATGGGCAAGATGGCTTAAGTTAGAATAAGGCTGTCATTTTGATATACTTGTAAGGCTTAATGTTTCTAATCTTTGAAAAATTCTTAAAATGCAAATGTCAACTGCACCTAATTGGTTCTGGAGTTTCAGTTCATTGACAGGATTTATAAAGAGTAAAAATATTTCTTACCTGGTATCTTGAACTAACTATGTTAGTTGTATATCAGCATATGTTAAACTTCCTAGTATAATTTAATTAACAAAGTTGAAAATGTCAGAATCGTAATGTACTATATAAATATAGCAGATACTTGGTGGACATTTTTAGGCATTATCTTTCTTTTTTTCAGGTCAAGAGTTTGGTTTGGGGGTGTCTGGGTGGCTCAGTCAGTTGAGCGTCCGACTCTTGATTTTGGTTCTGACCATGATCTCATGGTTTATGGGTTCAAACTTCGTGTCAGGTTCTCTGCTGACAGCACTGAGCCTGCCTGGGATCCCCTCTCTCTGTTCCTCCCCTGCTTGTGCTCTCTTTCTCTCTCAAAATAAATAAGTAAGCTTTAAAGAAAAAGAAGAATTTGGTTTTGAATGAAGGAAGGAGAATAGTACAGTAAACTATGAATGGTTACCTAGAATCAGTACTTCAAATCATTTAACTAAGTCAAAATGCTAACTTGGAGTCTCCTCCTACCACGATATTGATCAGGTGCTATAATCTGTATCCAGAAATCTAAAATGGACTTGGCACTCTACTATGTAGAATCTTGGTTCATGCATCAGTTCCAAAGGAGCTGTTCATGTTTAATTGCATTCTGGGACCACATGCGTGTTCCTGCTTATTTACAAGTCTCCTCTCCCCACCTCCCCTGATTGCTTTATCAATCTTCCATTTATCCTTCTAATCTTCTTGGTGCTCAGTGCCTTCTTCCCTGCAGAGAAAACAGAACAGCTTGTGTACCTCCCACAATTCTTTACGGGATCTCATTTCTTGATGGTTGCATGGGAGCCTATTAAGCTGCTCTCACGGAGGGTACAAGATGCCAGAGAGGTGAGGAGGTGGCGTCGAAAAGGAAAGTGAATATGCACGGGTCTTACGGACATTTGTATCTTTGGAGATAAACTGGAGAAAAAGAGAGGATTCAGCCTTGGAGCAGAATTCTGCCATGGGAGCTCCATTCTCTCCTTTTGGGAAGGACAAGCTTGGAAGGTCAGCTTTGATGGTGCAGGATGAAGTATAGGGGCTCAGAGCCAGACCTGAACCATGGTTCAAATCTTAGCTTTGCTACGGTTAGTCATAATGGCATTGGGTGAATTGCTTGAGTTCTCTAGGCTACTGTTGCCTTAAATATAAAATGTGAATAAAAATTCCTAATTTAAAAAGTTATATTGAATATGAAACAATATAAATATTCTTAATTACATGTTTCATAGTTAGAATGCAACAAATGGTAGCAATTACTGTAGTTACTACCCTACTCAGTGGTTCAGAAAGCAGTTCAGCTTACCTGTCTGCATACATACCAACTGTGTATATAACCGTTAGGCCAAGAAAAACCTCGGTTATCTTTCAAGAATGACCCAAATTCATTGGCTAAAGCCTAGAAAATGAGAATCCACCTCCTCAATAGTTTAATCCCAATAACCTGATGCTACTTCTCCTGTACTAAAATGTTGGCTACCATGGATCAAAATCTATCTTAAGGGAAATTAAACTCAGAAACCACAATCCAAGGAAAAAGCACCAAACTAAAACTCCCTTAGATTTTATGGATTTTGGATTTTGGGTTTCAAAATATCTATATGCTCAGAGAACCCATATTAGCGCCCTGATTTCCATTTGCTTTTGATTTTTTTTTCTGCTACTGCCTCTGAAACATCGTCCAGAGAATTTATGCATGTACCTAAATATGTATATGTGTATATTTAGGTGTTCATTTGGGTATAGGCATAAAAATGCATTAAACTACCTGAAGGTTTCATAGTCTATCATCAACCAGTAACCACGGGGAAATAAGTAGGATGTAGTGCTTGGTGGATGGGGATGTTTTAGATTTATTTCATGTATATCTGTATTGTAATTTTTCCTAAAGGCATATTTCATGTGTTATTTTAAATTTTGATTCTGAAAGAGTTGTACTCATTTACCTTTTCCAATTCTTCATCTTCCATTTACTTGATAACTTACTGAAACCCAACTTCTGTTCCACCATTCCAGAGAAACACTTATCTCATCAGTGACCTAGTAATTGTTAAATTCAGCAACCCCACTTAAGTTTTGATTGTACTTGACCTCCTGTAGAATTTGACACAGTTAAGCATATGGCCCCTCTTTGAAACTCTTGCCTTTTTTGACATTACACTCTCTTGTTTCGCCTCCTACTTCTGTGATTATTCTTCTTTCTCTTTAGTTTTATCCTCGTCCTTTGGTTTTTTAATTGGAAGCATCAATACAATTTTTTAAGCTACTCTCTCTTCCAAAGCAACTAAGTACTCAGGGATCTAACTGTCACCTTTTTTTAGCAGAAGAGTCAGAAATGTGTCTCCTAGCCTCTCTCATGATTTTTTGCACTATATTTACAATTTTATGCTAGAGAGTTCTGTATCAATGTACAAGGGGTAATTTATATTCTATATATAAAGTACTGATCACATAATTGCCCTTCTCACAACGTTGTCCGCATCCTCGGTTTCATATCCTACTTATGTCATCTCTCAGGGGGTGAGCTCACATGATCTTCAGTCAAATGCGGTTAGAAAGCAATTCCTTAAATTTATCAGCTATGTCTCTGGGAAGTTGTTAAAAATCTCAGAATCTTAGATTTATCATCCAAAAGGGAAATATTAATAATAATAATTTCCTTCAGTGGTTGATGTGTGATGTTTATACAATATGTAAGACATCTTACATAATATATACATTTATATAATATACATTATATACTATATCATATCTATTGTGTTTACATATTAAATATATCATCCATATTTGTATATAACTCAGTAGCATGTGAAAATATTTTTATTATAATCTTATGAGACACTGAAACTGGAAACCTTGTGCAAGACTTTATTTCTTTCTAAAAAAATTTATTTCTTTCTCTTCTCATGATTACTCTTCCCAAAATATGCAATTAAAAGGCCATCATTTATTTTGCTAAGTTGTCTACTTATTTTACTCTCTTCCTACAATGACCTTATCTTTTCTCTTTCTTTTCTTTTCTTTTCTTATTTCTTTTCTTTTCTTTTCTTTTCTTTTCTTTTCTTTTCCCTTTCCTTTCCTTTCCTTTTTTTCTGAAACACACACACACACACACACACACACACACACACGTGAGCAAGGGAGGGGCANCTTTTCTTTTCTTTTCTTTTCCCTTTCCTTTCCTTTCCTTTCCTTTTTTTTCTGAAACACACACACACACACACACACACACACGTGAGCAAGGGAGGGGCAGAGGGAAAGAGAGTGAGAATCTTCAGCAGGCTCCATGCCCAGTATGGAGCCTGATGTGGGGCTCAATCCCAGGACCATATAATGACCTGAGCCAAAACCAAGAGTGGGATACTTAAGTCACTGAGTCACCCAGACACCATAGACCTCAATTTTTTCTAAATTGGGTTATGACAATGTCCTTCAATAGTTTCCCTCCTCAGTGTCTCTATAGCATTTGTTATCTCCTATTGTCATGACAAAAATATCCAAATCCATCAACACTTTAGTCAAGGACTTCTACCATTAAGACCCAATCTCTTCTTCCAGCCTGATTCCTCACCACCAACTTTATGCTCGAATCATTTTAAACAACATGTTTCTTCTTTTAAATCTTCTATAGCATTACTCATATCTGTCCCTTTGTCTAAACATCTCTTTCATTCTTCCTTTATCTATTGAAACCCTCCGTTTAAAGTTCATCTCAAATGCTTCTCCCACCATTAGATATGTTCTGATGAACTCTCATTCCATAAAGAATTCACTGTTTCTTCATTTTCATGTCCATGGCCATTGACTTTTACTTCTCTGCTATTCTTACATCATATCTCCCCTATACATTCATATATTCATTCATTCAACCAATTCTTTCATAATGAATTGACTCTGTTGGGCACTGTGAACTACTCTGGTGACACAATGGGGAGCAACCTATGTGCAGCTGTCTTCCTCACACTGTATAAATTCCTGGAGGACACTTCTGAGTTTTTTTCACCTGTCCTTCTTCTTACAGTCTGGCTCATTCTTTGCCTTCACTAGATGGTTATCAAATGCTCATTGATCAAATCAGTCCAGTAGGTACAACTCTTTCTGCAGAGTCTACCTCTAGAAACAAAGCATGGAGGCAAAGACACTTTCTTCAGGAGACTAGTTTCACCTATTTGTAATCCAATTCTCTCCGAACTTCAAAGAAAGAACCGGGCTTCCTTTTTCTCAGGGAGCCCTAACCCTCCCTCTCTGAAGTCCACTTGTGCCACACCTATGAGAGCATATTGACTGAAAGGATGCCCAGGGTCAGGTGTCTCCATGGAAATATCTCTTCTCAGACCTGGAAGTTCCAAGGTATTCCAACAAACATTCACTTGGATATATGCTTATTAAACCTCTGTGGAAATATGTAAAGCACCTAAATCTCTCCAGGAAAGGGGACACCTCCATATCACCAGTCCTAGATGATGTTAGCCCTGACTTTTGAAACCTGGATGGCTGTGGTCTTGCCTTAAACTGTAAATCTTTTTAAGGAAGGTGAGAAAAGGAAATGAGAGTGTAGGAGGGAGTGATGTTAGGAAAGTCAGAGAGAGAGGGGTAAGTGGGGGCACAGGCCAAGCAGAGAGCTTAGAATCCTTGTTCTAACTTAGCAGAGCCTGAAGAGGAAGGAGAGGGTTACTGGCAATTTGTGTTTCGCAGACTGTAAATCATGTCTGCACTCCATCTGGTCGAGATGTTGTTTTGGAATTCTCTTAGGATCGCGTTGCACCTTACCCTCACCTTTTCCATGCAAAATGTTAGAAGTGTGTTATTTTTTCTGTCTGTGCACATTTACATATGTAAAATGTCTCTAACAATTTCATTTGAAAAAAAATCCTGTGCAGGAATTTAAAAATTGCTGTATATTCAAATCCTTATTCTGCTTCTGAACCTTTCAAATATGGAAACCTATGCTGAATAATAATTCATAATCTTGTACCTTTATAAGAGAAAAGTGAACAAATGCTTTGAGAAATAATGATAGCCTTTCTTTTTCAAAGTCAAGTGCTTATTTTTTTAAAGGAGTAGATAAAATTATTAAGATCTGGACTTTTTTGATCCGTGTGATTGTACTAATTGACAATGCGAACTTTTTATAGTTACTATTCTTAAATATGTAGTATCAATGAAAGGGCTTATTTTTAATTAAAAACAGAGAAATAACTATGAATTTAGAATCTCCAGAGAAAGGGAACAATTATATCACTGCAATAACGAACACATACATGTAAAAGTATTTCTGGGGCAAAAAGTTTTAACTTTGGACCAACAACATCAAAGTTTTCAAATCTGATGGAGAAGATGTTGTTTTTTACTTTTTTAACAAACAATCTTGAAAATAAGATTTGATAAGGGAAAATCAGGATAATTTTTGACAGCTGTATGCAGTTATTTTAACATTTACCATTTAGTTAGTTACATCAAGTGTATCAAAATTAACAGATCAGAATTATCTTGAAACGAACTTGAGGATTTGTGGAAAATGTCTGGATAACCTAAAACGAAAGGATCAGCTTAAAAAGGAAGGAAGGGAAGATAAGAAGGAGGAGGAAGAGGAGGGTTGGGAGGAAAGGAGGACGGGGAAAAGAGAGAAAGGGAGGGAGGGAAAGGGGAGCGAGAAAAAGAAAAAAAAAAGAAGAAAAGACATTAAGAAATTTGGGAGTGATGATATGACTTCTGTAAAAATTTGGGTTCTTTGAGTAAAATATTTTAGTGAATGCCGTTCTATGGTTTGATCCATATGTTACAGAGTATTTGAACTAAGTAACATCAGATCTAGTGAATGGTACTTGATTTCCAAATTCTAGATGTCTGATGTTGAAACTACTTTCTTAAAACATTTAAAACATGTGCAAAAAGGAACAGTAGCTAACATTTATTAAGCACCTATGACATGGCAAGCACCATTTTAAGTTCTTTATGGTCGTCCTTTAAATGAATCACTTAAGGACCCTATGAGGTGCTTATTAATATTTCCATTTTTAGATGAGAAAACCAAGACACTGGGAAATTAGTGACTTGCACAGATTCATACAGTTAGGAGGTGATAGTCCCAGGTGCTCAAGCCAGGTGGTGTGATGCCAAAACCACACGTCCTTAAGCACTGTCTTTGTACATAGGAAAGAGCACATTCTATTCAGAAACGGTCATCACTAAGCTTCTTTTAGTTTTGGAAGACCGAAGCTGTCTTTCTGTCCTGTAGCAGCGATTCAAGGGATGCCTGGAAGAGATAAACAAACATGATCTTTTTCCCCCAACCACTTCTAAAATCTTTTCAATCAGTCTCGTAATAAAGTCCGTATCAGTGTATTACCTGCAAATAGTCGCTAAGGTATAATGTTGGACAAAAGCTTTGTGCTCCAGAAGATAAATTATTCCTGCTGTCACTTGTCCCCTCCCTCACCCCCGTCAGCTGCATTTATGAAGCTTGGGCACACCGCTACCAATGTACTCATTTAAGTTTCAAGCATCTAAGCATTTGCTCCAGGAAAGTAAAAGCCTGGTTATCCTGAAATGCTGCCTTCGTGTTTGGTCCCTTACGGTTTCAGTGAAATGAACTTGGCTTCTGAGAGTGACTGAGCTCTGTGAAAAGTGGCATACGGATCCAATGGCTCTTTTAATACTCTTGCTGTGAAAGGAGGCCTCTTAGCAATGCTTCCTTCCCTCTTAATGCAGGAAACATTTTGCAGATTTTATGGAATTCCCCACTGAGAAAAATGAAATACTGCCTTCAGGCAGCCCACATTTTAAATGATTGAATAGGTACTCAGCACATTGTAGTTGCTCAATAAAGGCTTGTTGAAAGGAATTAAGTTTTAGTGATGGCTTGATTCCAAGAAAAACATCTGTTAGGATGATGCAAGTCCAAATCTGGATGCCCCCTGTGTGGCATGTTTAGGCCAGGTGTTGAGTAGAGGGACATGAAGCTGAAACACGGAAAAGAAGAAGGGGGGATGCATTTTAAAAGCGAACTTCGTTATGGCAGCGCCTTACCTTCTCATCACAGCTGTCTGCGTTCCATTCCCCTGAAACTACTGCCTCCTATCTACGGGTAAGACATTTGAGACTTGGGACGGTATGAGTGTCATCTGCAAGATCAACCAGTTCTTGCATGTGACAACCTTAGGCTCCAGGTGACCGCACTACACTGCCACTCAGAAGGAGACGAGGCAACCCAGCTGGGCTGTCTGTTCCAGATCAATTTACCTCCATCTGAGTTTTCCCTCCCACAAGCCTTAATTACTCATTGTGAGACTGGGCACACTCAAGAGTCATGTGTGTGATACTCATTAAGAGACAATGAAATATAAAAAAGCTCAGAAATGTATCTGCTTGCCCCAGGAAGGGTGAAATGACTCCCACAGACAGCAGAGCCTTAGGGTACAGATGAGGGAAATGGGTGGGAAGGGAGGAGGCAACAGTGAGGCAGGGGTCTCGGTGGGTGGTGTGGATGTTTATTGAAGCTCCTGCCTCACTCCATCAGCTTGGTGACTCACTCACTCGTGCGAAGCAATTACTCTTCCTTCCCCGATGGTTCCCTTGGATGATTTGACTCATTGTGCTACTAACATTCATAAGCTTTTTGGGGTCCAGGGGATGAGTGCCCTTGAAGGTCAGATAAATTTTTTTTAACAAGGAATTCATCTTGCATAATTCTTACAATGCAAATGAGGCTTGACTTTAGGGCCTTGTGACAGCCAGATTGGCTGGGTCTAACATCATCCTCAGCCATGCAAGAGCTTTACAGCATCTGCGTTAATACCTAAGTGGTTTGCGGTTCAGCAAAGGAATAATCCAGACTCTGTCTCCAAATATACATACACCTGATTGCTTTATTTTCCAGATTATGTTGGGCCTCCCCTTAGGAGATGAGGAGGTGAGGTGGAAACCTAAAATCTAGAAACTCAGCCACATCTGTAAATAAGGAACATTGAAAATGAGGTCCAGTGTTTTGTAAAAACAAAAATATCAAATCTGTTTTGGGTATCCCAGTAAATACAGCAGAAGTCACTGATTGATTTACATAACTCTGGAACCTTGCAGATTGAAGGAGCGTATGTTAATTATTATATTTTCTCATTGCAAGCCTCCACTGGTAACAGAAATTTAAAACCTCACTGTCGTAGGAATACAGACCCAAATTCCAGGAACTGACACCCATATTCCAGGATCCAAAAAACTGGTATCAACCTAAAGGGCCAAGTTGAGTCTAGAGACACTTTAGCCATTGACTTTCCTTTGGCTTCCCTCCGTGTTATAGCAACAAAACTCTTTCAAGGGCAAACACATACTTTTGTAGGTGAAATAACTCTGCCATGAAAACACTGTAATCACAAGCCTCACATATCTAGGCTCTGAGTAAGCAAGTGGAACACCACCGAATACTCATAGTTAGTCCATGACTGGGCCTTAAACTGATGCCCACTATCAGGGCAGCTTTGAACCTCTTTTCAAAGAATAAGTGTCCGGGGTGTCATTTATCTGCCAATCATATCAGCCTGGGTCACTGTGGCCGAAGGTAGCCAGGAAGGAAATCATAGTGAAAGCTCTAGGGCTGGGCGGGGGGAGGGGTGTTAGGGAAAAATGATGTGATTAATCTGGGTAAAATAACGTTCGTTCATTTTTCTTCAGTAGAATATGCATACAGAGCACCCATTAATACAAGGTGTAAGTCCAGTCACTTCAGCACTTCAACTGGGACATATATTTTACTCTCACTGGATATAACATATACCCATAAATACTCCTAATGAATGGCAGAAAGTAATACATTTCATAAAAGTGTAATAACAAATGTGCTATGTCAGCTCAAAGAAGGCTAGTATCACGCCAAATATGGGGAGCATGGTAAAGCTTTTAAGCCAGAATTAAAGAAATGTGGGACATGTCGAGGTCCAGGGCATTCCAGACAAAGGGGATATTATATTAACAAGTTTATTATATTATAAAACTACATTAACAAGTGTGTAAAACTGAGAAAGTGTTAAATGGGCATATGAAACTATCTGTTTGGCTGAAGGAACACAGAGAGGAATCAAGATAAAATTTATGTTAGGACAAATTGCTTAGAATTCCTTCTTCAGATAATTATAATTGAAAGTCTTATGTATCTACTTACCAAACAAGGAAGTTACACAGGAACTGTATTTAGCATTAATAGGGTAGATGAATACATGTCACAGTGGTGAGGAGACCGTTGCTATAGATTAAGTTTGAGGTAATAGGGCAAAAACATGCTTCATGATCCTAGGAGAAGGGAAAAGACAATGACACCAAACACTGGGGGCTACTTCCCCGAGAAACCGGTGGTACCATTAACAGAATTGAGAAATCAGAAAAAGGGGAAGCTTTGTAAGGGAAAATGAATGAGCTCAGCCTCAGATAATGCCTTAGAGATCACAATTCGGATAATCTAACTCCAACAGAAGTTAGAAATCCAATCTTGAAACCCAGGAGAGAGACCAAGATGGTAAATATAGATTCGAGAGTCATCCGCTGCCTAGATGCAATCACTGAAACTGACAGATTAGATGAGAGTTTCCAAGAGTGATTGCTAAGGGAAAAAGGCAAGTCAAGGACAAAGACCCTAACGTCTTTCTTTCGGGAGGGAAGATGTTGGGTTTCTAAATAGTCATTGCCTCACCAACTGCAATTTTTTTGTCTTTTTTTTTTTTTTTTTTAAATTTAGAGAAGATATTTATTAGGACTGAAGTTCTCAGTATGTTGCTTAGCGGTCATTAGCGTTTTATCCTAGAGACGGGAGCTTCTAGCACAGCTCCAATGTGGTAGTGGACGGCAGTGGTGATGGGGTTGAAGGTGGTGCATGTGTGTATTTTGGGGAGTGGGATGCAGTAGCTGATTTTCCTTATCAGAAAACAACTAAATGTGTATAGAAATGTACACCACCATTTTCACCATAATCTTAACAGTATTACTAAAAGCATTAACAACTAAGTATGATGCATTAGCATTTGTACCCTTACAACAACGTTTCCAGGTGGGAATTATTGTCATCTACATTTGATAGATGAGGAAGCGAGTTTCAGCATGGTTCAGCATCTCTCCCCACATCACAAAATTATTAAGTAGCAGGAAAAAATTCTAATGACTGACTCTAAAACTGAGATCTTAATCATTATATTTTCCTGCCTTGGGGTTATTTCTGAATCAGTGGTAAATCATGGTCTACTAATTTATCTTAATATCATTATTTATTCATTTATACCTTGCTTGATTCAATTTCGTTTTTAAATAAGTATGCAGTAAAATTGACTCTTTTGGTGTACAGTTCTGTGAATTTTAACACATGTATAAGCTTGTGTAACATGCACCATGATCAAGATACAGAACAGTCCAATCACCCCAAAAGCTCCATGGTACCCTCTCCTTGTAAATCCACAGTCTCTCACCTCCTAACCCCTGGCAACCACCCATCTGTTCTCCATAATTGTTGCTTTCTTTTTTTGAGAGTGTCTAACTGACATGGAATCATAAAGTATGTAATCTTTTGAGACTGGCCTCTTTCACTCAACATACCATCTTTGAGATTCAGCCAGTGTGTTGCGTATGTCACATTTTTGTCGAGTGGTTTTCCGTTGTATGGAATCCAGTTGGTCTATCCACATACAGTGGATGGACGTTTGGACGTTTTCTCAAGTTTTCATGATGGTGACTAGAACTGCTATAAACATTCTCAAATGTTATTACATGAACTTAAGTTTTCTTTTCTTTAGGGTAAACACCCAGGAGTGGACTTACTGGGTCATGGTGTAAATTTACTTGCATTATTATTTTTTAAAAAGCATCTAAGTTAAGAGCAACCTGGTGTAACAGCCGCAGCAAGCCATCTTAGTTATTTGTGAAGAAACTCTTCACTATATGCTACAAGATAAGAAAAGAGTGCACACTACTGTAATTGCTGGGGCACAGCAGAAAGTCACCTGAATCTCTAGAAGTTTGTCGAAATCTTCTGGCACATTTCCCACAACCTACATAAGAAAGGCAACTGAGGCCCTGAATGCACTGTGACTTCTCTATAGGGAGGTTTGGCACGACTGAGGCCAAAACTAGGTTCCTTAACTCCCAGGTTATAGGAGAGAAATATTCTGGAAAAGAAAATGAAACTCCTCTCTTAGGGAAAGCCACAACCCTGAAGAGAGTACAGCTAACAAAAGCACTTAGCATGTTTTATAGATGAAGATCTATATGCTCTGTTTGGGACTTCAAGGATTTTTCCAATGGCATACATGAGTACGTTTACTGAAAATTGCTCTAGTCCCATGGTATGAAGTTATAAACACTAATTTAAAGTCTTCTATAAATATTTAAATATGAATGATATCCTTCTGTAAATATAACATCATATAAAGAGGCTGGGAAGACTTGGTTCCAATCGAGGTTTTTTGAGGTCATTATAAGTAAAACAAATGTTTAACACTAACAAAATAGCCCACTATGTTAATAACTTGCTTCAAGTTCCACTAAACAACCTCAAGTATAATAGCTTATGATGTCTATATGTCTAAGAGCAATGTTCATCTGTTCTACATACAGGAATTATTATAACATATTTGCCCATTAGTAGAATTCTTCATGAAATGCTTTGCTTTAAGGTCTGCTGACTTTGGTTGTTTAAAAATACTAAAAATTCCAATATTTTCTCATAAAAAAAGAGAAACAAAAAGGAATGCAGTGTTTGATAAAGGGATATTACAAGTTCATTTCTACCTCAAATATAATTTCCATGAAGAAAAGTGCTGTCCCCAGAAGTGTGAATTTAGTGGAGAAGAGATGGTAGAAAAGGGTAAAAATGATATTGTCAGCCACTTTACCTTAAAGATTGTTGATCTCATTACACAGAAAGTGACCGTGAAATTCTGGTTTCCAGTTCTGCATGTAAAGAGCTTAGACATCGCCACTCTGTCCTAACAGCAAATAAAGAGCCAAACAGACAAAAAATCAACAACTGTTTTTGGATCCCTAAGAGAAGGGAAGACACAGGCCGAACCACTTTCTTTAAGATTTGGAAAGACAAAGGAGGAATATAGGAGACACGGCTTTCTAGAACCAAGACCCAGAAGGAGTGGAAACAGCCCCAGGGAACCAACCAGCTCCAGGATGGAAAACATGAGCTATAAGTGATAAATTGATGGAAGTACAGTGAGGAAAAACCCGAGAGTTAAAACCTCCAGGGGAACCAAGTCACAGCCCCACTCCCACTCCAGTTTATGACATTTAATTCCAGAAAACAACTGTGGCTAAGAGACCAGCATAGATGTGTGACCTCTGAGAATCCCCTATGTTTTTTTGGTATAGACCAGTGTCCTACTTTCTGTCTAGCTATTGATTGTAAAGACAACAGTTTAGTTCTGGAGCAAAGATGGAGAATGTTCTATGTGGATGGTTGCTTTTATAATAAATACAAATAATTAATTGCTTTTAAAAAGAGGAGGAGAATAATAAAAGTGACCCTTGGAGAAAAGAGCAGACAAGATTCTGGGTTATAAGTGAGACCCTGATGAAAAGGAGAGGAAAGTTGGTACCCAGAGCCCAAAACGGTTCTCAGGAGAACATTCAGGTCCCTATCACCTCTCTGATGACAATGGGCAATCTCAGTGTTTCTTGAGAAACTAGTTCCTTGCAGAGTTTTAAATATTCATGTGCAATCTATTGATTGAATACTTAATGCTGTTTTATTGCAAATGAAAGACATGTTTTTAATGGCTTGAAGGACCCTTCTATAAATTCCAGTATCTTGTTCGAATAAGTCCTGGGCAACTAGTCCACTGGGGACAAAGGTCTGCTCATGCTGGTCACCTGAGACCTATCCTTCTGGTGACCTCTGCCTACAGCTTACTTTGCCAAGCAGAATGTGGAAAGACTGAGTAAAAAGTAGTGGGACATTAAAGAGAATAAGATTGGAAGATGACAATACAGAGGGGGAAATATTTTAGGGCAGGGAAGTGGAAAGGAAGTAAAGCAAGAGGAAAATGGCTGACCCAGGTACTGGAATGCTTTCATCTCCATTTGTCAACTGTCTGCTTACCTATTATCTCCATGGTGGTCCTGGTGTGGACAGACCCCATTCTTGAAAAGAGGCCAGGTCATTATCATGTGGCTGAATTCTAGAGTGAAGAGGACTCACTCAAGGAGAGAAGAGTATGAAGACCAACTGACTCAGCTGAAAATGGAGATATGCAAGAGTATTGAACACCAGAAGACCTTGAAGTTCACAAATCTGAAGGGATCTGAGTAAAAATTTGGGAATCTAGAGCAAATGTACTCATTAGCTGAGAGCTAATTGCAGATGCTAGTATTAATATCATTTTAAGCAAACATAGGCTGATTGACTATCTGTGATTTTTTTTCCCTCCCAGCTTGCCTCAATTATAACACTCTTTTTAAGCCAGATGTTGTAGGAGTGGATGCCTAGTTTTAACTCACTGATTCATCAAGGGTTAACTTTTGTTAACGCCATAGGGCAAATTTGTATCTATGGGCTCGGAAAGCTAGAAATAGCAAATTGTTGTGGAGCAAATAATTCTCTCCACCCTCTGGAAACACTGCCATAGAGATCTAAGTGGTCAGCGTGAAAGTGTAGGTTCTTTTTGATTACTGTGCATTCAGACCAGACATACTAACTGGTTAAGTATCTGCCATGTGATGCTCACTCTTCTCAAGGGGCTTATTTCTCATTGCTGGAGGGATTTTACTGGCCTTAGGAGATACACTACCTCATTTGCAGTGGAACACATGTGAAAACAGCCAAACATACACATTACCGTCCATTTATCCTACACACACATACTAGTGTGAGAAGGGTAACTATAGTTGTACTTAGAACCCGATATAACCGTTCTGAATGCTGTTTTAGAATAGATAATTACGTTGTTCATCCTTGGAACTGAGCTGAATACAGAAAGAGTGTTTTCAAATCTATTACCCCTGTCAATTTTCCCAGATCCTGTCTAAATGAGGGCGTAACACTCAAACTCCCACATTTCAAGAAGCTTCCTTCTAATTTTTCTCAAAGAAATTGTGATGTGCCAATCATATTAAAGAAAATTCTGGCATTAAAATCCCAGCATCAACCCTCAAATAGTATTTCTTTTTTTCAAAATATTCCTTCATCATTGTCCAAATAAATACATAGTTTCATAATTACGGCCATCATATAGTCTACTTCTTCCCCACATTACATCATAATCTTATCTGTTTTCACTTAGCTTTCTTAATTAATTGTTTAAAACTGGCAATGTCTGCCTACCTGGTTTAAGACAAAGAGTATATGGTGTTTATTTATATAGAGAGAATAAATACAACTATAATCTAGCTATGAACGTCCATTGCTAAGAGCGCATTGAAACAATAGAGATGTTTGGCTGTCTCACTTTAAGGAAGGCTACGTTCTTGATTTGGCAGCCCAGGTAGTCTAAAATTGGTTTTATTTTTGTGGTGCTGGATATGAAATTTAGGTATACCTTTCTGGCAGATAGTAAGAATGTTAGATGGATCTAAATGGATGTGAAACTCCATCATAAATGATCCTTCATATTGTTACATATGAGAAGGAAAACGTACCTAAATAGGTTTGTGGTCCACCCATCACTAATCTCCTTAACACTGAGTGGTGAGACTCTCAGGAGTGCCCTGAGGAATGTTTTGAGAATCAGTAGTCCTTTGTACTTGATTCTTCAGCTAACTCTTTGGGTCGATGACAGCTGCTCTTGCAATTAGCCCTTCCCTTGACCTCATGGTCAACCACAATAGCCTTGGAGAGTTCAGGAAGGGAAACTATTACTTTTAAGGTATCTGGACAAGACCTTCATGTGTGCAAATTAATAGGGGAACTGTTTTCTGCGCTTTATTCTCCTTCTTTTCTCTTGGTTACAAATTGTCCCCATCCATATGTGACAGGCACATCTGGTTACCTACTCTAATGGGTGAAGAAATGGATCTAACAGGAAGGGGAAGCCATATAATACTCCCCAGGAATGTGTAAAAGAGGATTCCTCAGCCTTTTTTCCCTGAAAACAGGAGTCTTAAGGGGACATCCTGGGCCAAACAATAAGTTGTTTGCTCAACTTGACCCTCTTAGTTCAGAAGTAGAAATATGTAAAATATGATGATACTTAGTAGGCTGAGTATCAAGAGTATAACAATACAATACAAGAAAAACAGTTTTAACAGATTGCAATGATAGGTTTGTTGTGAGCTAAACTTCCATGCCTTTCCTTATCATCCTCGAATCTCCCCATCTCTGGGTCAGGGGGTAGGGGGGAGGTGTTGCAGGTCATGAACATCCACTCTTTTCAAGTCTCTGCCTGCTGAGCCTTGAAGGTAGACTGTGATTCAAAATCTAGTCTGGAGTCATTTTGCAGGTAGTAAACAAGGCCAGCTTTTTCTACCCTTCATGCTGTCCTTTGATTTCAGTCAGGTAGAGTTGTCTACAAGCCATGAGAAGCAGAGTTAAATTGGAGAAGGCCAGTCATTCAATGACCCATGTCCCCATAAGCCTGGTATATGAGAAACATAAGTGTGAGGAACAGAGCTGGGACAATAAGAAAAGAATGGCTGGGAAGGGAGATGCCAGGAGCAGTGGTGCTGGGGGCCATAGGAGACAGAGGCCAGAGAGATTGAGAGCGGAACTGCAGTACATGTGAGCAGTGAGCTCTCAGCAGAGTTGACACAGGCAACAAAGATGGCGGAAGCCGAAGACTGGATCAGAGTACCATAGCAAGACATGTTTCTAAGCCCTTTCAATTAGTGACATGTACCAACTTGCCTAAACAGAGCCAGGAGAACAGGAGTGACAGAAATGAATGATAGTCTCAAAGGAAGTGGAAAAATGAATTCTCATTATGTTTTTAAAGGCCTACAGAAACAACATTCCTGAGACGCTGTTCACTCTATTCCTTGGTCCCACTCCCAGAATCTTTCATAATGAAGAGGGATACATGACTACCTTTGCCAAGTGTATGGTGTATATTATGACAGCTCTGCCTAAATTACTTTTCAGAAAAAGATGGAAATATAAATTGATGAACACCAGGAAAGTTGAATCGATAGATTAAGGATATTTTTATGTAGTAGTGGCCAAATAGCCCCATAACATGTTATAATCAAATGATCATGGCAACAATCATCTTTGGAATTTCATCTTTAAAAAATTTTTTTTTTTTTTAGAGAGAGAGAGAGACAGAGAGACAGAGACACTGGGAGGGGGGAGGGGCAAAAAGAGAGGGAGACACAGAATCCAAAGCAGGCTCCAGGCTCTGAGCTGTCAGAGCCCTGCGGGGCTGGAACTCACACGCTGCAAGATTATTACCTCAGCCGGAAGTTGGTTACTTAACTGGAAGTGGACGCTTACCTGAGTGAGCCACCCAGGCACTCCTATCTTTGGAATTATAGATTTTTCTTTTAATTTTTTAGTGTTCATTCATTTTTTTTTTTCGAGAGAGAAGACAGAATGTGAGCAGGAGAGGGACAGAGATAGAGGGAGACACAGAATCTGAAGCAGATTCCAGGCTCTGATCTGTCAGCACAGAGCCTGATGTGGCTCAAACTCATGAGCCTCGAGATCATGACCTAAGCCAAAGTCAAGACGCTTAACAGATGGAGCCACCCAGGGGCCCCTGGAATTATAGCTTTAAGCGACTTTTGCCCGTTCTAGTTGCCACACTGTGTATAACAATTCTTTCAAATGTAGAAAATGATTTTCATATTTACCCTCTAAGTTTCCTTAGTTCCCAAGACACATGTAGAAACTTATGCCATAAACAATACCAACTAAGTACTTATATGACAATGTAGGGTGACAATAGGAGCTACAATATTACATAGGAAACATTCCATAAATATTTGTCAAAATAAGTGAAAAATGAAGTGGGTTGCAACAAGTATTTAAATAGCACAAACAGCTGTCAAATAAATGAAATACTTTAAGACAGTTCTAAAGGGGGGTAAATGCCTTCCTGCCAGGAATACGACAAAGAGACCCAAGTACAGACAAGGAGTAAAGTCATTAGTGACAGTGGTCGTTCCAGGAATTCTTGATGAAATTAGCATTTTAAAATATTTTCAGTAGAATTAAAATCTAAATCCTCATGTGAAACATAACTTGGCAATAGGCTGATGGTCTTTACCCATGGAGGTCAGAGAGTGGTTCTCCAGAAGACGGGAAGAATAGATCAGTCTTTTATCTGAAGTCTCTTTTGCACACTGCCAAGCCTTTGGCGGCCATCTTTACTTACGCTGCATCAGAGTGGTGCCTGAGAGATTTTGGATTAGCCTAACATAGCTGCTTTGACCGTATTAATGATATTAAACCAATAAGTACATGGATTATTCAAAGCAGTGTCCTTGAATGAGCTAAAGATTTTTTAACAGGTAACTTCTACGTGCCAAGAAATTTGACTTAATTAATGCTAATTGCATTGATCTTTAATGAGAATTTTCCTGTAAGAAAGTTAATTGTTATTATTATTTTTTTTAAGATAGAGCTGTAATATGTACTCCTGCAATTCTCACCAGGGGTCAATTTTGTCCCCTGACCCCGGGGATCATGTAACAATGTCTAGAGACATTTGGAGTTGTCGCAACTGAAGAGAGAGGTGTTTCTGGCAGCGAATGGGTTAGAGATGCTATCAGACATAATGCACATAACAGCTCAATCTCACACCACAAGGTATGTCCAGAGTAGTTAGGGCCGCTATTGGGAACACCCTGGCATACAAGAACAAAGATAAATTATCATGCAATTTGAGAGAGAACACACAAACAACTAAAGACACTTTGAAATTTTGATTCATGAAAAATTCTGAAATAATGCATTTCTTCTGTGCCTAAACTACTTACTAATAATAAATTAGGCTTCTTTTGACACTGCTTTAACTGTTTAAAACCACTAGGGAGCTATTCGGTGTGTTACTACTTTGGTGTATTAAATACAGCCCTGGGGTATTTAAAACGTTAATGGAACTTTCAAAAGTACCTAATTTACAACGGAGCATTAAGAGAACCAACACATGTGAAAAAGACATAAATGCTCAAAAAGAAACACATAAACAAGCTTAAAAGTTCAGAGGACACAAAGTGATCTGAGTTGGGGTGTGTGTATGTGTGTGGAACGGAGGGAGTCATTAGTTAGGAATGGCCAGACGTGAGTTTTGACCTGGGTTTAAAGAAAAAGAAAACTGTGGGTTAGTTGAGAGAATACTCTAGCAATTCAGTAGCCCTTGTTAATGTGAAACAGAAAGTGGTTAATTGCTAATTCAATTTCCGGAGGGTTTTCAACAAACAGGAGTTGAAGCAAGTGATTAGTATCTACTGAGTGAAAACTATTTAAAATTAATCCATCTTTTGATGAATTTTAAATGGATTTTTATGACAATGTTTATAATGTTCTGGGTACCTAGAATATGGTTGATTACCTTAAGGTAAATCTGCTAGTTAAAAAAAAGCTTGTCACATGTCACACATTGAACACACTAATCACAAGGGGGGGATGCTGATTCAGATCTATGTTGGTGTCCTTCACTGAAAATAATTAAGTTTTATAGGTGGTTCCTATAACCATGTGGCTTTAAATTTTTTTTTAATGTTTTATTTATTTTTGAGAGAGAGATAGAGACAGCATGAGCAGGGGAGGGTCAGAGAGAGAGAGGGAGACACAGAACCTGAAGACAGGCTCCAGTCTCTGAGCTGTCAGCATACAGCCCGGTGCAGGGCTTGAACCCACGAACTGTGAGATCATGACCTGAGCCGAACTCGGATGCTTAACCAACTGAGCCACCCAGGCGCCCCGACCATGTGGGTTTAAATACAACAAGGAGAGCTGTGATTTTTGCTTTCCACAAAGATTTCTGGATAAGAGAAGAAACAGCTCTGATAGATCCTTTCCCTTCCTTGAATACCCAGCAGAGCACTTCCTGCACAAGCAAAGAGACATAGGAGACAGAATCAGAGAAGTTTGTGAAAACCTAGAGATGCACTGTTGATAAAATAATACAGGTAAAAGCAGATTTTTTTTTCTTTTCTAAATATACTTTATACGTTAACTTTGGGAGGCATAATATTTCAACTTTTGGGAGTCCTTCAGGAACAGAAAGAATTTAATAACTGAGCGATTATTAGGGTAAGTTAAGAATTGTGGAATATGACTTCCTCCTATGTCAGCGCCCTGCTAACTTTTGGCCTCCTTGGGGACTAGCAACCCAAAGAGGACATAATTAATATAACAACTATTAACAGACTTATGATGATCTTGCATGTCAACCTAGTTGGTTATGGCACCTAGGTACTCGGTTAGACATTATTCTAGATCCCTCTGTGTATTTTTAAGTTGAGATAAGAATTTGAATCAGTACACTTTGAGTAGAGAAGATTATTCTCTATAATGTGGATGGGCCTCACCTAATCAGTTGAAGGCCTTAATAGAAAAAGACCTTCCGAAGAAAAAGAGGAAATTCTAGCAGCAGACTTTCCCCGACTCACTTAAAGTGAACTCTTCCCTGGTCTGTTCTACCTGCAGATTTGGGGCTTGCCCACCTCCACAACCATGTGGGTTAATTTTTTAAAACAGATCTTTCTCTTGATAGAGAGGGAGAGGGATCATATATATCATATCTGTATCTACCCATCTATTTACCTATAAATATACATGAGATAGTTTTCTCTATTCACAATTATATACATATGAAAGAGTAATTATATACATGTGTGGTGGTAATTATGTATATGTGTATACATCTTATTTGTTCTGTATCTCCGGAGAATCCTCACTAATACAAGACTACAGGTGTAGAATACAGGGAATGTGTATATCCATTCTTTCACAGATTCCTCCCTTCCACAAATGGTTGGTAAATCTTTCCCCAAACAAGGTACTGCAGTAGTTTCTGGGGATATGACACTGAGAAAAATCAGATATCCTTGTTATCATAGAGCTAAAGTGCATATACTGATCTAACTAAAAGTAGACTGTAAGGCAAGAAAAAAATACTGGAGATAATAAGGGATATTTCATAATTGCTAGGGGTGAAATGGGACATTTGGAATATATACAGGCCTAATATGAACATACCTGATGCCAGAGCTTCTAAATCCATAAATGGATCTAATAGAACCAAAAAGATAAGTAGATGAATATACAAAAATGGTGAGACATTTCAACACACCATAATTGGAGTAAGGATATAGAATGAAGAAGAGATATGATGAGTAATGAGAATGATATAAAATGAGTAAGGATACAGAAGATCTGAATAATTAACAAGGATCAGAAAATTATCAAAGTTGACCTAATTCTTGTATATGTGATTAAAGTTTTCTTTTCATGAGTTCATGGAGCGTTTCTAAAATTTAACCATAGTGTTGATCATAAATAAAGCCTCAAAAAAATTTTTTTTTCAAAACTTGAGCTAATTTAGGGTGTATTTTTCGAGAAGGTTGAAAGAAAGCTAGAACCAAATAATTAGAAATTCCACCAATTTCTAAGCATTCTTAGCCTGAGCATTAAACAAAACATTAAACGATAAATTTCACATTAATATATAAGTTAAAGGAGAAAACAAAATGAAAATAAGAAAATATTATTAAGTGAGTAGTATAGCATATATAGAATATAGCTAAAGCAGTTCTTAGGGGAAAACATATACTTGAAGTACATACTAGATAAGAAAACTAAAATAAATGATTAAGCTTCCATGTCAAGATGTTACAACAAAAATAGCAAATTAATTCTATGTAAGTGGGAGAAAATAAATTACAAAGAATAAAACTAGAAATAAATTAAATTTTTTTAATGTAACATAGAGAATTCAATGAAGCAAAAGCTTGCTAGATTTTTATATATAGCATCTTTCCCATTAATTCTCAAATCAATCTTCTGATCAATCTCAGTTTCCAGAGGAACTAACTTGACCATAAAGACTTTCCTCTCTTTTTGAACTGATGTCATATGCCAGATGTCAGCTCAGAATAAGGTCTGTGTGGCATCTCAAATCACCTGCAAATTGGATAGTAGAGAGAAAGACAAGACATAAGATCAACATCACAAGTGTCCTGAAAAAGTGCTTAGAATTTACTTTGTTTCCAGCTTTCTTACTGGCCTAAGCCTAATCAACAAAATATTCTCAAGGATCGGTATGACCGACCTTAGATAGCTAGGTGATATATTATCTTAATTGATTAAATGTTTGTTTTACTTTTCCTGACTGGCTCTCCAAGATAAACCTAGATATTTTAGTAATTGTATGGACTCTACCTTTGATGGCCAGTACATGGCTGAGGGCAAATTTATTGCCGAAACTATTTTAATGGGTTAACGTATGCTGCAATTCTCCGTATCACAATTGTGTTGGTTTATTTACTATCTGGGCCATAGTCAGGGATAAATTGCAGAATACATAGTTCATTTTGATAACTGCTAGCCAAGGTAGAATTTTGTACAAACCAGTGAAATCCAGGGTCTCGGACCCCTTCTAAGAAATGGGTATCGTTTTATCTTAACAAAATACAAGTGACTGGGAAGTTTGCATCACAAATGAGCCAGATGGCCATAGGTAAGGCACAGGTCTGATTTTGATGTGATGAACACAAGAGGGCATCTGATTTCATAAGAATAGCCCCATGGGTACAAAATGAGGGGACGCAAACACTGTGCTTCTGGTAACTGTTTGCTACAAATTATTGTCTGGACTCAGCTGGTCTTATTACAGAGGAGCCAATATTTTGGGTAGAGCTAAGTCATGTGATCATTTCTATCAAACATACTTATATAAAAAATAAATGTAACTATAGGTCCAGTTAAGACATGTAGGTCTGCTGAAATTAAAGATATTTATTCTGCTGCTAAATACAACAGGAGATGTGATTATTAGTTTGGGGCCACACTGGGGCTTCTATGTCTAGCTATAAAATTCTTATTGGAAGGTTCTGGTACCAGATGACAAATCCCACTGTTGGAAAGATTGGAAATTGCTGTGAATGTTTGGGAAAGAAAAATTGGGATCTCAAGGTTTAGAGGAAATAAGATAACTGAGAAAAGGGCAAAAAGACTACGTGGTCATTTTAATTATTTAACTTATTGAACCAACACAAGGAAATAATACAGGAAACAATCAGAGAAATAAAATACGAGAAAGAAGTAAGGAAATATAAGACTGCTATCCTCATCAAAGGATATAATTTGAAGGTTTTAGAAGGAAGTTATCTACACCTGGTAATATATTCTTGATCTGGGGATATTTGACACAACTCTCAACTTTTAGACTAAAACTATTTTGAGGAATTTTAACACGTTTAACACAGATCTAGCCTCAGAGCTAGATTTCCAGTGGGAATGGATATCCAGGTTGTAAGATCTGTAGCACATTTATACTGGGAATTATGGATCCAGGGAAAGCATGCTCTAGAGTCAAAGAAATTGCCAAGGTAACAAAAATGGTCCTTCCCAATGACTTCAATCTGTGGCTTTTTCTATATATCTAATTTCCTTGTTGTATATCATGAAGGAGTATGTCCAGTTGTGTCACTTAAGAGTGGCAGTTTACGCCTGTTAGGTAAAAGGCTGTGTATGTGATAATAATTATTTATAATACCTCACAGAATCAGAATAAAACAAGGTTGGCTTTGACAAAAAGTCCTTAGATTGCCACTGCTATTCGAAAAAAAGCCAATTTACTATACACAGCTCTAAATTCTTTTCTTCTCATTTTCTTTTAAAATTAAAAAAATATATATTTTTGAGAGAGAGAGAGAGACAGCACAAGTGGGGAAGGGGCAGAGAGAGAGAGAGAGAGAGAGAGAGAGAGAGACAAAATCGAAAGCAGGCTTCAGGCTCTGAGCTGTCAGCCCAGAGCCCGATGTGGGGCTCAAACACATGAACCTCAAGATCATGACTTAAGCTGAAGTCAGATGCTCAACCACTGGGCCGCCAGGTGCCCTTTTTCTTCTCAGTTTCATGTGGGAACAGGAACTCATTTTCCAGAAGTTTGCCTTTGGTATGAATTTCATTCCACGTGATCAAGGCAATAACGTACATGGCTATTTCATTATCAGATGCCATGTCCATCCCAATACTTGAATAAGTGGATGATCAGTGGGTTCACCCCCCACCAGACCAGAGAACCAGTCTTCCATCCCCTTGACTTTTATTTTGTTGCCTGCTGTCCACTCCCACTTCCAATCTCTCTAACAATTAGCAGCCATGACTGTAAACATGTGACTCTGACTAACTTAATCCAGGGAAGAATATATTTGCTAGTTCATAGAATCAGCAGGAATCAGGACAGCACAGTTCTAAAAATGGGCAGAAACAAAGGGTCACCAGGAATGGTACAGAGACCCTTAAGAACAGTGGATTAAAGAGCCCTGGCTGCTGCTCCAGAGTAATGCCAACATACACCGACTAATACCGTCATTGCCACGGCCATCGCCGGATGCTGGCCACCACTGCGAATACCACTGCCACAAAACTGCTGCGTACAGAACAAGGGGTTTTCTGACCCTGCATCTGTATCTCACTCCATCTAAACTCAAAGTTTAGGATGGGCACATGGAGTGGCCAAGCATAGACTTTTCTTTAATGTCAGTTGGAGACACAGAGACTATCTCACAAATACCAGGAAAGTTTTAGATCCTGGCAGGAAAAAAAAAATGACAACTTTCTATTATGGAAACTATAACATGATTTTCTGTTAGATTTGATGGCAGTAAATCAATTGGTTTATAGATATATACATACACATATACATACATACATACATACAAGGAACAAAGATCTTGCAGGCTTGGAGAGAGGAGCCCTTCACTTATCTGGCTTAAATCTTTTATGCTTCTTGTCTCTTTTATATGTTTATTATGACATATAGTCCTAACAATAGTGTAAGGGCCATAGGAAAGAGAAAATATCTTCTACATCTAGCATCCTCTACAACTCCAAGCAGAAGATGTTGTACAGAATAAGTCCCTGATAAGTAGCTATTGATTTATTGATCCTTTCTGTCAATATCTCCTTGAGCACTAATTGATTCAAGAGCAAAAAGAAAGGCGGGGATGTCAGAAGTAACCCACAGCTGGGAAGAAAACTATGACTCTCAAGCCGTGGGCAATTTCAAAGAGTGTGCCATTGAATCTAGTAGGTATTAAAAAAAGTATGGATTTCTTTCTCTGAAATCCAAGGAAAACATAATTAGACACCATAACCATTTAAGATTGAGAATTGAACCTATATGCTTCTTTTCTTTAAAAGCATACTCAATGCAACTATGATATCTACTAATTATAATACTATATTTAACTATCTTAGGAACATGCAGCTTCCCCCCACCCCCATTCCTAAAAGCCTAAGTAAAGGAAAAATATACTATTTTATCCCAGGCTAAAGGCAGAGTCACCTGCTGTTAGATATGTACAAATTTAACTTGTGAGTCTAGACTAAAATAATCTTGTAGAATATCTTGTACTGGCTTACTTCATGGCTTCCATTTGTGTGCTTGCCATTTTGAACTAGTAAGTATCGGGGGCGCCTGGGTGGCTTAGTCTGTTAAGCGTCCGACTTTCGCTTAGGTCATGATCTCGCGGTTCGTGGGTTCGAGCCCCGTGTCGGGCTCTGTGCTGACTGCCAGCTCAGAGCCTGGAGCCTGTTTCAGTCTGTGACTCCCTCTCTCTCTGACCCTCCCCTGCTCACGCTGTCTCTCTCTCTCTCCTAAAAATAAAAAAAAAAAAATTCTGTGAACTAGTGAGTATCGGCCGACAAAATTACACTGACACCAAATGAAAAGTTTTACCCACACAACTAGGGTGAAACAATGGCAAGCTATTTCAGCAGAAGGCCTAATGGTATTTTTCAAGCAAATTCTGAGGAGGCAAATTCTTACAGAGAAATGTATTGAACTCTTAAAAGCCCAAGAACATTTCTTAATTAAAATGTCATTGCTGAAAAATTAAATTATGCTTTAATGTTTACTCAGCTGGCTATATTGACATATAGAGATGTATTTCAACATGATGGCAATGTTGAATGGTCTACAATTTTAATATGCAGAACTTATTAGTGATTATGGAAAATAACCATGAGGCAGATCAGCAAAGGTCTAAGTAACCTAGGTCACGGGTACAAACTTTAAGTGAGAAAATGCAAAGACAGAAAGACAAAGCCAAAGGGAAACCTGGGGTCTTACATAACTTATTGAAAAAGAAAAGATAATCATTGATAGGAAGGTATAAGAGTAAGAATGATAATGTTTGTACCTATCACAATAAATCTGTCCCTGCATACAGAGATGCTTGTAAGACAGACCTGGTGTGTGGAGGTGAGGCATGCATGGGGAGGGGAGAGAAAAGCTGGAAAATGACATGGTAAAATCACAACAACCTTGTGCCTTCAGGGAGAACGTGGCTGGCTTACTCACAAGAAAGCATGCCATGGACAGTGGACGTGGGGATGGTCTCATGGTCAGTTGTGGGAGAGATGATCTGGACCAGATAGCCACACGCTATTCTTGATCCCTGTGCTAGATCCCTAGAGGATCAGTGCACACAGGAGTCTATAAGGGAGAAGGACATACAGTAGCTATCACCAGATAGCATTTTGTGCTCAACTCACAGAAGGGCCTCCTACCCCCGAGAAGCTGAAATGAACCTTCTTAGCCACCAGGGTCTCCTAGCCTCTTTACTGCAAATCGTGGTCCACAGGCAGATTTCAGCGGTCTTTGTCATTGTTGCTTTTACCCAGGCCAACACCTGGTCATTGTCCCTTTGGGTCCCTATAAACTCTGAAGACACGTGCGGATGAGTGCACAGAGCCCTTTAACTGAGACTCAGAGCAGATGTGGCCGTCTCCACTGATCACTTCCCATAGACCTTTCCATGCTTCCCATGTGACATTTCTAGACTTGGAGAGGCCGAATGATCTAGGCCACTGATTCTCCAGTTTGGCTTACTCTGAAATCACGTGGGCAGATTTAAAAACTACAGCTGTCTGGACCCAACCTCCAGAGATTCTGATTAATTGGCCTGGGTTTATGGCTTGAGCAGCAGTTAAAACCTCCCCAGGTCATCCTAGTAGATAGCCAAGTGCTAGAACAACTGATTTAGGCCAGGGGTAATCCAAAAGCTGCAAACAATGAGTAAGAGCACATGTAACCCAGAAAGATAGGAGACAGGCAAGAGAAAGTGACGTAGTAAATGGCAGAAAACCATGTGAGAGAACTTTTTCTTATTTCTTCATTGCACCACAGAGGTCCACTCCCTACTAACTCCAATTGGCTAATCGTTTTTTTTTTTTTTTACCCTGCTTTTGAAATGGGAAATGNTCCCACCGCAATGAGATTTCTCTAGATGTAGGAGCGTTTGCTTATTGGCCTTTTTGTTTTCAGTCAAAGACACAAACCCAAGTTGATTTCTTATCATCATTTTCCTCAACAAAGTTGAGTCTCGGTTAATATAAATGAAGAGAGAGAGAGAAAAAAAAAACAAACCCTATCCTTTAAAAGAGTATCTTAACTACTGTAGCAGTCAGGATTTCTCAGAACGAAAATTTTTAACTTTTTGCTAGCGTATCCACTAGAAGCTGGCTCAAGCAATAGCTTTGCACTAAGAAAGCATGATGACAGGAAGGAACTCTGCATGTTAATACACTTGGGTGCCTGGAAACAAAATTCAACTCAAACAAGCCTAAACAGTATAAAGATGTATGAGCTTAGACAAAATGGAAAAGTCTAGAAGTCAGGGAGATGTTTGTTGCAACTTGGGTACAGGATCCCACCTCAGTTTCCCTATAGTCTTCTCAGTTCTGGCTTCTCTTCTGTCCTGGCCTTGACCCCAGGCTAGCTTCCCTTAGGATGGCCAAAGGCAACAGCCGCTATAGGTTACCATCTGTTGGCCCTTTTCATCTGCAGCAAGAAGATAATTGTCCCTTCTGGCTGTGCTCTTACAAGAGTCGGGAGAGTCTCATTTATACTTTCATCCCAGCCCCCAGCACTCAGACCCTAGAATTCAACCAATCTGTTGATCCCTAAACCCATCACTGTGGCTGGTAAAATGACTGGACAAGTCAGGGCCCACTTCTGAGTCTTATAGTGGAGTAGACTTTCTGGAATCATAGGAGTCCCCAGAAGTAGCGAAATAAAAATGGGAGGAAAAAGAGAGAGAGAAAGAGGGGGAGGTATGAGGTAGACAAATAGCAAACACCTACCACGTAAACTTCTAACAAGGGACCCATGGAGGAAACCGTGCAGCTGGGTTCCGATTTAAATTCTGGCAATTACTTTCATGTCCTTGGTTGAACGACTCACTTCCATTGTTAAAATGAATGTGCTGGACAAGGTAATGTTATTTCTAAGATCCTGTTCAAACCTAGAATCCCTTACATGTATAACTCTAAAATAACTTGCATCTTAGCTGCTAGTTTTCAGTCCTATTTTTTGAGAAGCATTTAGAGAAATAGCTCTGATTTATGGCCTTGGGTAAAATTGTCAAAGGGAATTAAAGAATGTTTCTACTTTTCTTTGGTAACATGGGTACAATCTGGTCCTTTCAGCATCTGCTGAGGGAGCCCACTTCTTGTTTCTCTGATACAAGAACTGATAAATTAGAGCGAATTGCTCTGACTTGTATAAGAATGGACTTTCCTATATTTGTTTTAAGACTTCCTAGAATGATTCGCTTTGTTACCACAATTCTGTTGCACTCGCAAAACGTTATGTGACACTGCTAAGGTAAATTTATTGAGGCTTTCCATTTTAATTAGTTTTTTTCCTCATATTTTCTCTGAAAAGTTAATCCCCTTTTAATGAAATTGTAAAATATAAGCAAATCTTACATGACACTTTTATCACCTGCTCATTTGAGATCAAAAAGTCTGACTGTACTGCCTTCTAAAATTATACCAAATTTTAAGTGCATATTAAAATGGTAATTTTTATCTCAGATCAATGGTTGAGTTTTAATTTATTTGAGCAAAATAAAACAATGCAGATAATGGGTTAGTGCTGCATTTCAACATGTCTTATAGGGCTAAGATATTATTTCAGTGATTTTATCACTATTTGAAGTTTGGTAGGAAGCAGATTCTTAACTTGAAAACTTAATGGGTTTAAACTTTCCATCAGAAAGGAATCTGCCAAATAGCTTCCCCGTAATGAAAAAGGGAGACAGTCTCATATCTCTTCCAAGTTTTATGATGTAAAATTGTACCCGCTGTTACATCTTGGCGATTGTAAAAATCTAGTGCATGTGTGAGTTTGCCAGGTTAATAGGGTTATTACTTCAGCTCAGTGATAAAGAAAATATTTGTACTCTGATCTCTTCTCCAATTTTCCAACCCTATCTCTTACCTCTAAGACCTGAATGGCGTTTTTGGATCCATGAACGGGTATAGCCATATCCTCTATTTAGTTGGGGCACCCCAGTTCATACTGTTTCAGCTTTTGTCTTTATTTATGATCAAAGTATAGACTCACTTTGTAGCATTATGCTGACAATTTACAACCAGCTCATAAATGCCTCTTGTCTTGTGATTTATGGTGAACGCCCTGCTTGCTGTCCCTGACCTCTCTCTCCTGGGTCCCCATCCATTCCTCATCTTAGGCAACCAGTCGAAATTAATTAGCTCAGGTACCTGTTGATAAAGAAAAACCAGCATTTCAACAATGTCTACATTACGTCCAGGCTCTTGAGGCCAGAGTGTCAAAGTGAGATATCAGTCCTTGTAATAGTTTGGCCTGAAAACTGCTTAGAATATAACTGAACTTTGTTGACAATTCTAGGTAACACTCACCAGAGGAAAAATAAAAGGCAAAACACGTTTTGGTAATGAAATTAATTGAGAAAAAGCCAGTCTCACTGTCAAAAGAGAGGAACCTTGAGAAGAAAGGCAGCTTCTAAAGGTCAATACTCAGCGTGTGTAATCTTTACCATCTGTGTGCAGGCTGGTAAGATTCTGAGACTGTCATATGTAGTCTTTTTTTCTGAAAATAACAGACAAGGAAAAACGGGGTTGCCCAACAGGGAGCCTGGATGTACTTAGCAGGATAGAAAATGAAAACACTATATGGTATAAACTTAGGATGACCTTTAATTTTCCTTCCCCTTGACCTACATGGGTCCTCGGATAGTTTCAGAAAAATAGTGCCACGGCAAATTGAAATAATTCCATCACCAATGAAATGTAATGTTATATTTACAAGGTGGAACATTAGGTAGTTCGATTCAGTGTAAGCACTCACCATCGTCAGACTGTCTTCTGATGAAGGCCAATAAGACCTTCTCCATTTTTGTCTAACAGAAAATTAAGAAAAAAAAACCTAAGTAGAAAATGGGCTTGATATCTCTTTGCCTAAATGTTTGATAGTTGTATTGAAAATCTAGAATGTTGTGATTCTATACCCAGTTATATAAATTTCTTCTGTTAGAGCACATTTTAGAGCTTTGACGTTATATAGGTTTTTGAGACTCGTACTAAATATATGAATATCTTTCTTACTAAAACTGATAACATCATAAACTCTCATTCCAATGACTCCGTAGTGTTTTTACACAAATTAGGAAGTAATGAACAATAAAAAACATATATTTACCTAGATGTATGTATAGTATTAATATATGTTTACATATGTCTTTATGTATGTGGACGTAAATATTACATAAGAATTCTATATACGAGATAGATTACCATACATAAACTTTAGGTAATTTTATTGAAATTTTGTGTATTTTGATTAATTAAAGTATACAATGCTTTCCCACCATTATATACCAGGTCAAATGTTTTCAATATCGTTCTTAGAGTATCAATTTCCATCTTTTTCTAAAAAGCTAATCCTTTAGAGATTTTGAGCTCTCATTCTAACTTTTTCCATAACTTCACATCTATCTATGGATAACCCCATTAGAAGGGTTCATTTTTTATGCATATTACTCCATTTATCCTCACAACATCCAGGAGGCTCATGAATGCCATATGATTTTAAAGATTCATGATGCCTTTGTACTCTCATTAAAAAAAAAATAGTCCTTGTATTATTAGTGCTATTTTCATGATAGGGGCCAGAGATTTTACAAAGTATGCTGATATTGAAGCTTCATAGATAAGGTCAGAGGTTAACCGATTTGCTTAGCCCTTCTGTGAATTCCTTGCTTTGTTCTAGAAACATGAAATAGGAGGCTAGCCTCAGCCACATTTGTCACTGCTCCCACAGCCTCCCAGGAAAGCAGAAACTATAAAATCTTAGACCTAACAAATAATAGCACTCTCCAAATGCTAGTTAATAAGATGTTCCACCTCTTTAGGAGAAAGAGATATTTTATTTGTATTCATTAGGGTGACCTAACCATTCACTGGCAGGCTTTATGATACCTCTCCCGTGTCATGTCATGGCGTGAACACATGAAAATAAGGCATGCAGATTGTACGGTTTCCTCTCTCCACAGATTTAAAACACAGCACCCATTGTTTTTTCCCTTTCTCCAGCCGCCCTTTTGGTTTCCTCCTCTTCCCCTTCCTCTCCTTCCTACCTCCTCCGTGCTCCCTGCACCAATGACTCCCCTAGCGAGCTGTTCAGTTTTACATTCGAGAGGCAATTTTGTTGGTTAGAGCTCCCAGGAGACTACACAAGTGGGTTAGGTTTATTTTCTTGTTGTTGCCTCGACGTCGGGTTGCATATTATTCTCCTAAACTGGTTGTGTTGATCTAAAGACCTTTTCTTTTGGAAGAATGTATTGTCTTATAACCAACCATTATGAATAAAGAATCTCAATTAATGAAAATATAAGCACAGAATGAAAATCGGGTTCCAGGAAAAAAGAAACGGCAAAAGAAAGAAGCTGTTTACACACAGGCGGCTAAATAAATGTCTCTTTCCCTCAGTTTTGGGGAAAGGGAGCTCACCATTAACAAATGATACTGCTCTGAGCCCATTATGTTGAATATTATATGTCACTGTCAATCACTTTGCAATCCACAGGGCAATAATTCTCTGTAATAACTGCCAACTCTAGTCAATATATTTGCATCATTTTACTTTAGAGGCTTATGAAATGCAAATGCAAATTCTAATAATAATGCTTCTTATTTAATTAGTTCTGCCTGATGGATATTCTCTTTCTTTAGCAAAGCTTTAAAAATAAGAATTCCAATTCCCAGCCTGAAATGGCCATTTGCCCATTTTTTGTTTGTGCTGCTGGCCCATTCATTGCTTTGAAGTGGCTGACCAAGGAGACAGGAGTCATGATATGAGAATGGAGATCTTTTTTGAAAAAAGGGTAAAAAAAGGGACCACCATATTATTTTGAACCCAGAGAAAATACCATACCCATGTCCTATTTTTAACTAATTAAAAAAATTGCGGGGAGAGGGGAATGGATACTGTGCTTCCTTCAGAAGCAACTAGGAGCATCCTGCTCTGTTACTATACTTGATGTGTGTCTATCCAGCATCCTTCATTTTGGGAAAATGCTGCTCTTTCTCACCCCATAGTAATTCTGTTTATGTGAGTGTTGGATATGTGACACAGGTCTGGCTAATCAAAATACTCTATTACCCTGAGCACAATTAGGGAGAGAGGCTGCCCAGCTACTTGCTTATGGAGCCTAGACTCTGCTCTGCCCTGTGAAAGGCTATCCTTACTTACCGGCTTTCTACGTTCCTTCAAAAAGCTTTGGCCCCATGGAGCATGACTTCCCGTCAAGATTACCAATGAGGCATGGCAGTTGGAGCATGCTACAGGAACATAGGTATTTTTTGTTTTAAATGTTTATTTATTTATTTTTGAGAGACAGAGAGAGAGCATGAGTTGCAGGGAAGGGGCAGAGAGAGAAGGAGAGAGAGATTCCCCACAGCATAGGGCTTGATCCCAAGAACCATGAGATCATGACCTGAGCTGTAATCAAGAGCTGAACAATTAAATGACTGAGTCACCCAGATGCCCCAGGGAACCTAGGTTTAAACAAATTATTGTTTACCAATAATTGGGAATGATATGTCACATACATATGGTATTAAGATCCTTTTATTATACAGTACAATCTATATCGCTGAGGCAGCACAGTCTTAAGCTGATTTATTTCTTTGGGTAAAGGTAAGTAATCTTCTTCCATTTTTCTTTTTCTTTTATAACCCCTTTATAGTTATGAATTTCACACTAATCCAAAAATACATTTTGTAAAGAAGTGAAGCTGCTCTGGTAGAAAAACCTAGAACTCTCCTCTCCCCTCATCCTTTCTCTCTCTTTTCTGGTAGATCCCATCTCCCAGTCCCTTCCACTCTGCATGAGTCTCAAGATCATTCTATGAAAATATAAGTCTCTTCACAATAAAGGCTTAAAATAAAAAAAAAAAATGAAGACATTGAATTATTAGATCTCTTTTGGCTCAAGCATTCCATGTAATACATACCTATAGCGGTTATTCACTTCATTAATAAAAATATGTAGAAATGGGTGGATGAGTGGTAGACAGGATGGATTGCTGAAGATCTTTAAACATTGATGAAGAAAAGAAGGGGGATAGATCATTGTGGAGTTCTGAGTAGAGTGTATGGTAATGCTAAACTTAGGGGTGGGGGGCACTGAAATGCCAGCACCATTATAGTGGATCCCTAAAGAGAAGAAGTTACTTTAAGAAAATAATGAAAGTGACAAGCATGGAGTCAGGAATCTATTTCATCTACTTACCAGATTTGTTGGGGGCTGGGGGTGTGTGGGGGATATGGGTCAGGCACAACCAATTTCTTCCTTGACTCAGTATCATATAGGTACACTCATTTCTGAAAATAAGGGTGGACCCATTTGGGGCATTAAGAAACTGCCACCCACACCCATGTGTGCTACTTTGTTTCCTGCCAAAACATGTCTTTTAAATCGTGTAGGCTGTGCTCGGGGAGAAAGCAGGCAGTGTGTTCGATGGGGTGCAGAGGAATATTCACGAGCTCATGGGTCTGTGACTTCCCACAGGAAGTTTTGGTTTCTGCTTTCAAATGAACCTGTCCAGGTGCTGGTCAGAGGCTTACAGATTATGGAGATCAATCCAAAACACCCGCAACAACTGCTTTTGTAATGAAGATTCTGATTTTTCTATTAGAAAATTCCTAAATTGATAGCAGAACAATAGGCAGAGAATACATATCACAGTGTTTGAAACATTTATTGGGTACAGGGGTCCACGTGGCTTGGTTGTTCCAGGGTCAAAGATGGACAAACAAAACAAAAACAAAACTTGTAGATCACACTTAAACCCTCGGGGTAAATACGAACAAAGAATAGATTCTCTTTTTCTAAGCCATCTGGGTGTAAACCTTTTCTCCCCCGTTTGCCAGAAACCATAGTGTTTATAGGCATGTTTTACTGGAAATCTGCTGCTTCTCACAATGTTTCCTGCACAACTGTCTTAGTAAAACTACATCTGGAAATGACAAGCACACAGTTGTAAATCTGGAAGTCGTGTGTTGTTGTAATAGCTTGCAGCTACAATATGGCCGTCTTGCCGAATGCCAAAGAGAGTTACAAAGACAGAGGCCAGCTGTAGCTACTGAAATGGATGCTGTTTTTCTGAGGGGATAAAATAGATTTTAAGAGGGTTATAATGTCTCTTGCCAAGCTATCAAATGAACCAGGGTAGCATTGAACTCGTTGTCCCTTAGATGCAGCAATTATTTCAAAGACCTTGACAACCAGATTGGATTGAACAAGCATGGTTTGTTGGATGGTAAACAGACAGAAAGCCATTGAACGGTAGCTTCCTAGAGTCAGATTGCATCTGAGGGTCCATCGAAGTCATATGCCATCCCGGATAAAGAACCTCCTTTCTGAAGAGCCACAAGAGGCCACCCTGAAGTATAAGCTTGAACAGCTCAGCAGTTCTTCGTCCTGGATGACTGGTATAACGCATAAAGTTTCCTAACAAAGCATCCTCTGAGGTAAGCCTGGAGCTTAGTACTACCTCAGTAGTGTTTCTTTCCATTTAAATTAACCTGGGGAGTCAAAGATTTGTCACGATGGAAGGTTCCTCAAGTCCCATTCTGACATAAAAGCCACCAGGAAGAATGGCAGTAATGAGTTAAGTAAACCTATTTAGTAACCAACAACAGTTTAAAAATTCAGGCAAATCCTTACATGTTTTGTCTTTATGTAATGATCGAGTAGGGATTAAGTTAGACAATGAGCTTTCATTGTTACATTTATGTATCTGAGTTTTATCTTTTGAAATGGCTTACACTTTCAGTAGTATTCCTAAGCTTGTTTTTAAGAGGTGTATATGTAACGTATACAATGGAATATTACTTGACCATCAAAAAGAATGAAATCTTGCCATTTGCAATGATGTGGCTGGAGCTAGAGTGTGTTATGCTAAGCAAAATAAGTCAGTCAGAGAAAGACAAATACCATATGACTTTACTCATGTGGAATTTAAGAGATGAGACAGAGGGACATAGGGAAGGGGGGATAAAAAGAAAGGGAGACAAACCATAAGAGATTCTTATTGATAGAGAACAAACTGAGGGTTGACGGAGGGAGGTGGGTGGGTGGACAGCAGGCTAGTTGGGTGATGGTATTAAGGAGGGAACTTGTGTTGGGCACTGGCTAATGAATCACCAAACCCTCCTCCTGAAGTCAATATTGAACTGTATGTTAACTAGCTAAAATTTAAATTAAAAAATATATAGGGGCACTTGGGTGGCTCAGTCGGTTGAGCATCTGGCTCCTGATATAGTCTCAGGTTCTGATCTCACAGGTCTTGAGATGGAGCCCCGAATATGGGCTCTGCATTGCCAATATAGAGCTTGTTTGGGATTCTCTCTCTCTCTCTCTCTCTGCCCCTCTCCTGCTCTCTCTCTTTCTCTACCCCTCCCTGGATTGTGCTCTCTCTCTCTCTTTCAAAAATAAAATATAAACTTTACAAAGATATGTATATAATAAAAAAATAAATAAGAGGTATATGTTTGAAATAACTACAGTGTCTTGTCTTTCTTCTCTGCTTTGTTTCTAGCATGTTTCTTATTTCTTCCCTTTCTGCCCATCTCTCCTTAGAAGGCTAAACTCCTTTCCCCCATTTCCTCCATTCTACCTCATTCTACTTCCAAAGGGACTTTTGTCTTCCATGACTTTGTTTATTTTCTCTTTCATCTTTAATGTTTATATTTTTTTCTAGGCCTTTTATCCTTGCTTTTAATCATGCTCAAATCTCTCCCATATGAAGGTGAAGGTGATCAAAGGCACAAAATTCCAGTTATAAGAAAGATAAGTTCTGGGGATGTAATACACAGCCTGATGACTGCAGTTAACAATACTGTACTATATCTATGAAAGTTACCAAGAGAGTAGATAAAATAACTTCTTATCACACACACACAGAAACCAAATCTGTAGCTATATGAGGTGATTAACATTAACCAAACTTGGAATTTTTATGCATATATATGTATCAAATTGTTACATTATACACCTCAAATGTACACTATGTTATGTGTCAATTATACTGCCAAAAAGCTAGGGGAAAAACGAATTTTAAAATGAACTATGCAGGGCACCTGGGTGGCTCAGTTGGTTAAGCATCTGACTTCGGCTCAGGTCATGATCTCATCGCTCGTGGGTTTGAGCCCTACGTCGGGCTCTGTGCTGACAGCTCAGAGCCTGGAGCCCACTTTGGATTCTGTGTCTTCCTCTCTCTCTGCCCCTCCCCCACTTGAACTCTGGCTCTCTCTCAAAGATGAATAAATGTTAAAAAAATTAAAAAATAATTAAAATGAACTATGCTTCCTACCGAATCTGCCAGAATCAGAATAAAACATTTTGTTTTTCAAATAAGTGCTCTTATAAGATCCATGAGGGTGGAAACATTGTGTCTATGGTTCATTAGTATTTCTTGTATCTAAAAGAATGCCTAGCCACGGGAGATGCTTACTAAATATTTTTCCAGTAAATGAATGAAAACAATAAGTGAGTAAATAGATAATAAATGCATGTAGAAGAGCTGCTTCAACTCCCTCGCAATTTACTGGTTGTTTTTATTTCCACCACGCCAGATTTCTGAAATACCACCTTTAACTGCTAGATGACAGGTCATGATTCCTGTCCTTCCCCCCCCCCC
>NW_027536464.1:6246051-6300771 GCF_008692635.1 Crocuta crocuta
ATCTCAACAGAGAGAAGAATGGAAAGGTTTAAGTAGAAGTTTGCAGTTTGACAATACTTTTCTAAGTGACCCCAATACTTGCCCCTCTCCTCCGTCATTCTCTGTTTTCCAGATTGTGTCCCCTCTACAGCCTGTGTCCAAATTCTAAAAATACTAGTTTTCAGGCTCCTCATCATTCCCTTGGTTCTATTAAGGCAGAATTACGATGCTGGGCCCTCCAGAATCTATATTAGAATACAAAAACCCCTTAGATGATGTTGATTTGCATCCAAGTTTGGAGACCACTATACGACCTAATACGACAGACATGTGGAAATGGATACATTTAAAGACAAAAAAAAATGAGGGATGAAAACAGCCATTCAAAGGCTACGGTCATTCATCATGACCCACCAAATGGTCTCAGCCCTCTCATTTCCCAGTGCAGCAAGAGTCCTGCATGAATTCAGCTATCTTCAGAAGATTATTGATTCACTGCCTTCACTATGCATGGATACCTCATTCCGTAGGAGACAGCTCTAGCAAGTAGTGCTTTTTGAGTATGTTTCCAGAAAAGCTTCCTCAAGTAAGTGCAATGCCATCCAGATCCAAGTTACACAATTAACCAGGACCTCAGTGATTTTATTTCATTCAAAATTCTATACAATTTTGCTTCTTTTTCACCTTTACCTTTACTTTGCTTCTTTAGTACTACATTTTTCCATTTCCAACACAAATCAGTATCACAAAAATCATCTGATTTTCAAAATGGAAATAGTTTGGGTAGGGTATTATGCATGTCACCAATAAGCCTACAGTTGCTCCTAAAAGGTTAAGGGAAAGGGAGCATTCCAAAGAGTTGATATAGGACATGGTTTCTTTGCAAAGTATAAGCCTATAATTGGGACACATTTATTGGAATCCCCTAATTTAATGACATTTCTACATAGCTACACATGTGGAGTAGGAAGAGAGAGGAAAAGAAAGAAAAACCGATTAGCAACCAATGCTGCTCTCATTAATATCTGTTTTGTTGATATACACGCAATTTTACTCTGTGAGACTCTTGAGAAACAAAGGATCTTATACATTGATTGGTTCTTCTCCTGCCCGGCTGCTCAATCACTTTCCTTCTAGGCATTCAGTACTGACAGTTCTCCTTAGTGGCTGTGCTATGGCATATCTCTGTATGAGGAGAGAAAGGACTGCCTTCAAAAATGGGTAGAGCAACTGCCTTCAAACGAACACCTTGGTCAGGACTCTGCAGATTTCTTTCCTGGCCCTTAAGTTAGAAGAAGGAACATCCAAATTTTTAAATAGTAACTGTACTTACCAGGTCTTGTTTTGGACTATTTGTTCTTTGATTTGCCTTTTGTTTTTTGTTTGTTTTTGTTTTGTTGTTGTTGTTGTCTCTCTTTCCAAGCTGATATTCTTAGAGCCTCCTCTTTGCATCTTTGCATCTTTGAGAGCATCCTCTGGCATGAGATACCAGAAAAGAAGATTACAGAGTCATGGAGGTGTTGGATGGCTGACTATGCTACAACCTTGACGTTTTTAATATGCAATTCAGTCTGAACTTCATACGAGTTGTTTGCCCTCTAGTGATCGCTGAAATTTGGGTGCTGTTCCCCATCTATATGCAACTTGACCTCCCTCTTCCCACTTGGGAAAAGCTGTATCCTCATTACCAACTTTCCCTCTTCTTCCCTGTCTCCTTTTGTTAGTATGTTCATGTTGCACTTCCTAAATATATTTGGAAAACTATGGAAAATTCTAATGAAAATAATAACTCCTAGTATCATACTACTCATAATAGCATCACCCAGAGGTACTGGCTGTTAACATTTTTAATACTTCTTGCCAGTCCTTTGCCTTCTCTGCCTTTTGAGAATTGAAATTATAGTGTATATTTTTTAATGTTGCTTTATTTTCTTTAGCATTTTACTGTAAATATTTTGCATTTAATTAAAAACTCTTGATAAATATCACTTTAGTGGCTGCTTCTCTACAAAATGACAATAACGTAATTTATTCGAACATTTTCCTAATTGGGGACATTTAGACTATTTTCAAGGATATGAATGGCATATATTTGACAGATGAGCATAAAACATAAGTATGTATATGTTTCTTAACTGATTAAATTTCATAGAATGGAATCACTTATGTATTATCAGTAGATAAGAGAGTGAAGCATTTCTATGGCTTTCAATGTGTAGGACTCTCACCCATTTTCAAAACTGATTTTTTATTTTACCTAGCTCCAGATTATTGTGACTATGTGTAGTCAACATTTATTTATGAGAATTGTTAACTAAAGGTAATGCAACATAACTGAAAGGGAATTTAAAAAGAAAGAAGTAATTTTCTAGGAATGACTACTTTGAGGAGTGATTTCCTCCTTGACTAAGTCATACATTAGTTTTAATTCTACTTTTCTGACCATAGGGAACAGGCTAGCCCTTGTAGTTTTGCTATAAAAATAGTCCTTGGGATCCTTCTTGCTTGCTTTCTCTTTCACTTTATAAATGAGTTTAGCGGGGGCTCTTCCCTTGTTCTGATGCAAACATCTCTGTGGTCTGAACAAAGAGAAACACTCTTCTTTCTTCCTTCCCTACCATTTGGGTCACTTTCATCTGTAGCACAAAACAAGTTGTCCCTCTGATTTCTAAATATTCTTGTGCCTTCACTCCTACTCTGTCCTTCAGATTCTGTTTTTGGCTGCCTTTATCAATTCTCCCAGCTGATTCACTCAGACACTTTGAGATGCTACTTGTAGGTTCAGGTTAATAGCCTTATCCAAACTGTGGCTTGAGGATTATATACTCAGAAGGTTGTCCAATGTCATCATTCCACAATCTTACAGTAAAATTCCTTTAAACTGTGTTAAAGTGGTGTTCACAGTCTGACACAGTTTCCTATCTTTTCTCTTCTCAGGAAGCAGAGCTTAGTTTTTTAGCTGACATCCTATCCTAGAGCTGATTATCCCTCCTGAAGGCAGAGCCGTGGAAACTGAAGAGCAGCACTAACCTTCTGTAGGGGGCTTCCACTGAGAGCAGCCTGTCGAAAAGCGAGCAGGAAGATGGGTCACCACGGCTGCTCTTTAACTTTTGGGTTTGTGCATCTCTGTGTGATGGCAGTGGTGGATGGCACTGGGTCAGTTGGGGGCCTAAGAAACTATGCCTTTTATTTTCAAGTTGAGGAAACTATCACTTTACTAATGTCCTTCTGCATCTGGCAACCTCTCTTAAGTGAGTTAGGACTTTAATTGCAAGTGTCACCAGTGTTCTGCAGGAAGACTTCACCAGTCTTCCCTGCAAATGACAGGCCGTTGGCACGTAAAGCATTTGGTGTTTCACAAATGCTTTTACTTGGGTTGGAAGCCGTGATCTATGTTTCAGGTCAAAGGCAAGAACACGCTTTCCCCTATCTGTTTCCAAGCGATCAATCATTTATTTCCCAAGGGAATTGTAGGTCTTGGGCATGTGGCCTGTTTCCCATTGGCTTCTATTATCATTTGCTAATTAGATTACAACCTAGTATTTACCTTACTCTGTGGTTTTGAGACCTTTCCCTGCAGTGTTTTTCTGTTAGCTTTAAAATGCTGCAAATCATGCCTTCTCTTGGCCTATTGTATGAAACCAAGAAGAGTGGGGAACTTTACATTCACATCTATTTTTTTTAGGTGGGGAGAGAGGTAAAAAAGTTAAAATTAAATTAATCTTACTTTTTGTTTAGACATGACTCAACTTTAAGGCTATGCAGTGAGGAAATTCCAGAGATTTTGTCATCCTGGGACTACCTTAGGTTTAAAATATAACTGTTAGCTTAAATCGATAGCTTTCTTAAGCTTAATAAAAACTTGTCCTTTAACATGGAATAATATCATGTCTCACAGTGATGAGTCATTTTATGTATTAATTTGCCAGAGTGTGGTGCCCTGTTCATATTGCTATGAAGGTATTTTTTAGTTGTGATTAATATTTACATTTTAATGCTTACTTATTTATTTAAGGCGGAGGTGAAGGGACAGAAAGAGAGAGAGACAGACAGACAGAGACAGAGAGAATCCCATGCTCAGCATGGAGCCCAACATGAGGCTCAATCTCACAACTGTGAGATCATGACCTGAACTGAAATCAAGAGTCAAAAGCTTACATGACTGAGCCAAGTAGGTGCCCCAGTGTGATTAATATTTAAATCACTAGGTGTTGAATAAAGCAGATTACTCACCACAGGTGGGTAAGCCTTGTCTAATCAACTGAAGACCTCAGAAGACTGAGGTCTCCTACAAGAATCCTGCCTCCAGATTTCAACATAGAAACTTCACCTGAGTTTCCAGCCTTTGTACTTGAGAACACAAGAACACAGCTTCAACTCTTCCTGAATTTCCAGATTGCCCTGCGGATTTTCGGCTTATAAGTCTCCTACCCCTGATCACATAAGCCAATTTCTTAAAATGAATCTCTGTCTCTATATATGTATATGTGTTATTGGTTCTGTTTCTCTGCCCCTTTTATCTCTAACTTTTTTCTAAATTTTCCCCTAAGATCCTATTTTTCAAGAAACTTTCTTCTAAAATGCTTTATGAATCCAAAGCCAATATACTTTAGTTTCTATTGTGACCCCAGAGGGATAGCTAACTTTATTTTGTGTACATTTAAAGTTCTTGGTACATTTCAGGACAGTAGGCATCACAGAAAACAAAAGATAGCCCAGATGTTAAATGCAAGAAGCAATTTCTCTATGGCTCAAGGGAGACATTTATTATAATGGGATCATTGGCTATAAGCCATCTCAGACATTTTTTCAAAGTGGATGGAACCTTGTTTACCCAAAATCTTGCATATTAGATAGCATTTTTAAGTTGGTTACAGAGGTATTTGTGGGATTGGGGGAGCAGCAATGGGAGCACCTGTGAGCTTTCCGCTCACTTCTGAGAAAACACCTCACTGGGCGCATCTCTGCTCATTCTGGTTGCATAAGTTTTCCAGAATATCCAGGATATCACAAGTCCTCTCTTTTTATACTCATCTGGATGCTGTCTTTCTCCACCATCTGACTACCACTCTTAAGAGGAATAAAACAGGCAGAAAAGAGAGCGATTTCTGGTGCAGAGAAGCCAGAATACATTTCTACTTGAAGGGGCATCCATGTTTCTTTTAAAGCTTCCAAAATACTCTGGACTCTTCCAGCTGGGACTGGTTTCGGAAGATCAGTTGCAAATTTCTTTCTAGGAGTCCTGCCAGGCTTGACCATCTCTGTTTAACTCTCTAACCCCCAAAACTCTTTCTACCACAGGCTAAAATTTGGGGGGGAAGACTTCAGGAGTAGACAAGTGTAATTAATGCTCATTAGGGAGTTCACTAATGTCTTGGCTCCCATTAAACATCTGTTTATAAGTGATGTATCAGGTGAATGTATGTAGGGTAAATGTAAGACTAAGATGAGGTCCATACAGACTAGCCGGACAGTAAGACATTTCACATGGAAGAATACTTAGGTAACAGTAGAAAGCAAGAATCTGGTACATTTCCTACAATTACCAAGACTCCAATTTAGTTAAGGACAAAGGACAAGAGGCTCCCAAAACATAATGATAGTACTATGGAACTGAAAGATGTCTCAGTATGAGGGTCCTTTAGTGCAAAAACCCGAAGAACCCCAGGCAAACAAGGCTGAATAGAAACATCAGACAGGAATTAATACCAAGAATGATGGAGAATAAAGAGGAAGCATCCAGATGAGAAAAGACCTCCTGGAGTATGCAGAATTCCAGGAATTTAAGAATGGGAAGTGTAGGCAGAGGGAAGGAGATGTTTCAAGCAGAAGGCTCAGCAAGAACCAAGAAACAAGCAAGATTAAACCTAACTGTCCAGAGGACAGTAGGCAGCATTGGCCGATGGCAACAGGCAAGGGTGAGGGATGAGGGGGGTAAGGAAGGCAACTGACTGGGGACGGGGTAGTAAGAGGTAAAACTGGAAAGGCTGGTTGTGGTCAGGTCCAGGAGTCTAGATTTTATGCTGATAACAATGAGAACCAGAGAATTTTGAGCAAGGCTCTGCCATGATCTAAAGAATGTTTTGGTTTTAGGCTATAAAAAAATGGAGAGGGGATAGGAGATAGGAGAGACTAGAGTCTGGGAGATCAGGTACTTTCCTAATTAAAGTTTGAGGAAATGATAAGATAAATTGGCTTGATTGCAGTAGAAATACATAAGTAGCAACAAATATGAGAAACATGTCAAGGAAAAAGTTGGCAGAATCCTGTAACTGATTAAGAATAGGAACAGATAAAGAAATCAGAATCAGTGATACCATCAGACCTTCTGGAATCTGAATCACTATGAAAATATTGGCAGCCTGAGAGCTCACTGCCTTCTGGGGAAAGTTAATGCCCTTGGCACTTAGGATGATATATTCCCTTGGGACAAATAAAGGAATTTAGCCTCCAGATTATTAATACCTTAGATCATCTGGTGGCTGGTTTTGAGTATATGTTTGCTTTGGGGATGTATTACTGGTTGACAAACTAAGAAATATATAACTCTATTTCAACTTAATTTTTATTTTTAGCTTGCTTAAACCAGGGTAGAAAAATATTAAACTCAGGGTTTGAGCCACAATTCTTTCCCTAGGACTGTACCTAAATTCAGAGTCTGAGGATTTAAGGAACAACAATGATAACAACAAAAAGCTTGAGGGAAGGAAGGGCAGCCATAATCTGGGCTTTAAGTGTTCTTTCTAGGGAGTCTCTGAGAACCTCATATTCTGGGGTTCCATAAAGGTAGCTACTGAAATGCCTGTCGGTTTTTTCCAAACAACTTTGTGTAGCCAATGTCTTATTCAACTATGGCTCTGCCTTGCTTGGGGCCTTACACTCTGTGGCTTCCATGACTTGCTGGTGCATAAAGTCCCTTCCAGTTGACCTAGGATTCCAACCACCTCAGTTTACCAGGTAGCCACCTATTTCCTGTTCTGTTCCACGATGTTCTGACCCCAAAAAGGAGAACACAGGGCCCATTAGCTGAGTCTGACTAAATATTCATGCTTTCTTTCCATGCCCACTATCTATCTAGTCCAGGGCCTCTCAACTAACTGTGGTGAAGCATCAGCTTCCCACCCCCACCACTTCATCATGGATCGATACTTTTATAAACAAAAATGAAATGAAAGCTAAATCTAAAAAAGACAAGCCCATGTACTTTATTATATGATAGCTGGCATACATAAAGTTACTATCAAATTGTTATAAATATTTCTAAATGCTTCCTCTCAATATCTCAATACACATGAGGACTATTCATATGCATGGGTCTTAAGCCATAGTCTATACCCTAACTGACACAAATCTAGCCTTCCATTTTCTGCCTGGAAGTCTCTATTCTGGTTGGGGATAGAGTGGAAAAGAAACGATGTAAATTATCAAAAGGAAGATAATATCTTAAGCTATTTTGCCACATAATCAGTGTTAAAGTCATGATTCTCTGAGGATTTTACCCCCTCTCACTCTCCTCCATACACAAGACATCATTTTGAAGTTATAAATGGGGAAAATTACTGAAACTCTGAGCTCCTCCCTCAGTTCAGCTATAAAATGTAATCCAACATTTTGGGTTAATTAGGTATAGGAAGAATTCATAAGGCAATGTCCACAGAACATCTGGAATGGCATAAGTGATTGGGAATGGTAGCCATTATAATTACCACAAAGACATAGGCTCAGGGGAACATGAAGCTAAGGGCAAAGGGATTCTGCAATTCATTTTAGGAGGTAGCCTTATAAAAACAAGAAGGATTAGACCTGCTCAGTATGTCTTCAGGTCTTGATCATGGAGCTCTAAGTTCTTGCTAAGTGTAATCTAATTCATCTTCCCCATGCTTAATAGAGGTGACATGTACTAAAGCATAGTGTAAACTGTTTGATTATTAACTACTGGGAGCATCACCACTTCTGTGACTCAGACACCTATCTCCCAGACTGTTTTACCACTTGAAAGTTAAATGAGTCCCTTGTATTTATGGTTTTTAAAGCACTTTTGGATGTGAGAGGATTAAATGCACTATAAGAATGTCTGGATTGCAATAATAATATCATAGCTTATTCTTACAATGTTAAATACCCCAACGTAGAGGATATTCAATATACTCTAATGCAAACAAATCTTAAAGCCATCTTTCTTGTTAACTAAAAATGACACAAATTTAAATTAATAACTGATACAGTAATAAAGCTGCTAAAAGTTAGGATTCATTGTGCATTAAGCTCTGGATTCTTTATTTAGGCTGGAAGTGATTATGTGATAATAGAATAAATGCTTTGCTAAGTGTATAAAAACTAAAATACTCTGTATATCACAGAGGCACATTACATTTGCAGGGCATTAATATACCTCATCATGCAATAAAACTTTTATTTTTAAGTGAAATATCAGAGAGAAATCACTTTGCTGAATGGATCTCAAGATATGTTAACCTTGGATAAGAATCGGCTTTTGGCATAAGTTCCATGTCATCCAAGTGGCTTTCTCTTGAGCTTTAAAAAGAGGAAAGGATTCTAGAGAAATCCAAACACATCTTGGCAAAAAGTCAAGTATGCTATCCTACTCATCCAGGAATTTTTCCTTGGAAGAATCATGCCTAATTCCTAACACCTACAGGCAATGAATTAATCATCATTTTGAACACAGATGCTGCTACAAGTCAAAATAGGTCATCACTCTATTGAGAAAATACTTTAAATAGTTACAATTTAGTACTGACTACAAAATTAGCAATTAAACAAATAACCAACCAATCTGTGGTACTATTTAGGTCAAAATATCCCACTTCATATTGTTCAGCTACTAGAGAAGACATCTTGGTTCCATTATGATAGTCTTTGTTTAAGTGGCCATGGAAGTAAACAGAAGCATAATCTACTAGGTGGTTCAAATCAAAAGCCAAGAGTTAGCTCCTTCCTCTTTTTCTTTCCTTCATTCTCCCTAATCCAATCCATTACCCCATTCTGCCAGTTCAATTACCAAACTTTATCTCAAATTCATCCACTTCTATCTTTACCAGAATCTTAGTCCAATCATCATCATCATCTTCTCTTACTTGAACTCTCCAGTTGCTTCCTAATTGGTTCCCATCTATGTGTCTTGCCCCTTCTATGTGTCTATTCTCCACATAGCAGCCAGAAGTATATTTTATTTTATTTAAAAACATTTTAAGTTTATTTATTTACTTTGAGAGAGAGATAGAGAGGCAGCGAGCAGAGGAAGGTGCAGAGAAAGAGGGAGAGAGAGAATTCAAAGAAGGCTCCATGCTGTTAGCACAGAGCCCAGTGTGGGGCTCCATCTCATAAACCGTGAAATCATCACCTGAACCAAAACCAAGAGGTGGACACTTAGCCAGCTGAGCCACCCAGGTGCTCCTAGAAGGACATTTCAAAAATGCAAAGCATGCTCTACCGGTCCACTGACAAGGCTTCCAGTAACATTCCTGTACACTGGAATAAAACCCATGCCACAAACTGGGTCCACTTCTCTGCTCTGGTCTCATACCATTTTCCTACCTTTGCACTCTGATATGTCCTTATTGGCCTGTTTTCTTTTCTTCAGATACTCCAAAGTTGTTTCTAGTTTAGGGCCATTATACATTCTATTTATTCTGCCAGAATGTTTCTCCAAATTCTTCCACAACTTGGTCCCTCTCACAAATCACAAGTCTACCTTCTCAGAAATGTCTTCCCCTACTGCCTTATATGATCTGACCATTCCTAGTTACTTTCTTTTCTATTCTCTTTTCTGTAGTAATCATCTCTCCAAAATATCTTGTACCTTGGTCAGTGGTTTGTGGTCTACTTCCTTGGACGTGAGGCTCCATGAGAGTAGTGATTAGGTCTTCCTTGTCACTGTTGTGTGTCCAAAGCCAGCACTGTGCCTGGCACTCAGTAGGCCTTCAATAAATCTTTATTGGGTATTTTCATTGACAAATCCGTGTAGATTCTGATAGGCACGGTGATAGCTGGTAAAAGGCTTTCTGGCCTGTCCAAAATAAAAATGCGAAAGGAAAAGTATTTAACCTATTTGTATCATTTTATCAAGTCTTCATGAAAGCCCATTTTCAAACAAGCTAATTCATTTAGAAATGATTGGGTTGTTAAGCCCTTTGAACCATCTCTAGAGGCTTATGATTGACTGATGGCATTTCCTGCACCTTTCGAGAGGAGTCTTAATGTTATATATACATTCTCTCGTGGACTATTTCAGAATATGTGAGGTTTTTTTTGCCATTTTTATCTTTACCCTATAAAGTGTATACATCAAAATGATGTTGCTATCACAGATGATAGACATTTTATCAATTCTTGCTGCCAGCATTAAAAATAATGTTTGGACGGTTCCCCCAGGAGTATATTTAATTCTCTTGATAAATTAATGACTGGCCTTGGCCTCTGACAAAAAAAAAAATGAAACTCCTTAATCTATGCAATTAATGAAATGGGTTCCTCTGTAAGCTTGCTTCAGGATGCTAACAACACGGGCAGTACAACCACCGGAAACAGAGACACCGATAGGGGAAGCAACTCAGATTATTTACAGCCAAATTTACTTACTTTGCATTAAAGTGTTTACATAAAGCCAGAGTGAAATTAAGGGATCACATTGGGAAAGAGGTGGATGAAAGTATTGCTGGGAAGGAAGGATAACCTGGAGAAAATAAAAAGGCAAAACACAAAAACAAACATATCGGTTTAAGGTCTTCAGTAGTATTAAGTAGGAGAGAACATATTTTGGAATCAATATACATATTTCAGTGTTTCCTAATTGGGAATCCCCTCGAGATACTATTTAATCTAGGTTTTGTTTAGCATTTTCTTCTGTCCCTTTCTTTATTTTTCGATTACTTCATCTGGGATACCTGTAAAGGTCAGCCTTTTCGCCAGAATGATCCACACACTTTTTAAATGTCAGGGATCAATGGCTGAGGTGGGAGGGGGTACAGGGAGTATATGGGCACATGTGGGACTTGTCAGCTCAACATAAGTGTGGAGGATCAGAAAAATAAGCTCAAGGAGGTGGAGTGAAGTAAAAAGGGCAGGATCTTGGCATAGTGACTTCAGGAGCCAGAGGAAGCCACAGAGTGGCCTAGATTTAGGTGGGGTATGCCCTTCATGCCTGGAGGAGATGGAGGCTGGTGAGGACACTGTTCTTACTTACGAAACAAATAATGCCAGGATATGAAGCAGTGACCCAACCAGCACAGAGGACTAGGGCAGGCCATGAGACTTTCTAGCAAAGTACATTCTGAGTCTACTTATTTCTAAGGTACACTGAAGGTCTTCCTGAAATCAGGGTGGTCAAAAGAAAATTAGGAAGCAACTTAAAGGAAATATTATGTGTTTCACTTCAACTCTCTTGTGTTTGGTTGTTTTCTAGAATCTCTCTATTTTTTCTTTTCTTTTTTTTTTTTAATTTAAATTCAAGTTAGTTAACATACAGTGTGGTCTTGGTTTTAGGAGTAGAAGCCAATGATTCATCTCTTACCTATGGCCCCCAGTGCTCATCCCTAAAAGTGCTCTCCTTAATGCCCATCACTCATTTAACACATCTCTCCACCAACCTCCCCTCCAGCAACCCTCAGTTTGTTCTCTGTATTTAAGAATCTCTATGGTTTGCCTCCCTCTCTGCTTTATCCTATTTTTCCTTCCCTTCCACTGTGTTCATCTGTTGTGTTTCTTAAATTCCACATGAGTGAAATCAATATTTCTGACTGATTTATTTTGCTTAGCATAATGTACTCTAATTCCATCTATGTCGTTACAAATGGCAAGACTTCATTCTTTTTCATCACTGAGTAGTATTCCTCACTGAGTGTGTGTGTGTGTGTGTGTGTGTGTGTGTGTGTATCACATCTTCTTTATCCATTCATCAGTCAATGGACATTTGAAAATATCTCTTCTGAGGAATCCTGTAAGTGTCTTCATGCTATTAACATGTATCTTGAATATCCATCTTCCTATTTGATTTCCTCCTGTCCTGTTAGGTTTTGCCCCAAGCTTTTCCCCTTCCACATGTTGGATTAATGATGAATACCTTAGTATTGCCTCTTTTAGGTGTCTGTGTATTAGCATCAGATCCTCAAGTTAGAGATGAGGGAAAGTGAGAATCTAATGGAAGATAGTAACATAGTTCACTTGGTTTCATTTGCAAAAACAGTAGTTATTTTAGAAATATCAGCATTTATCCAGTGTGAATCTCAAGTTCATTTTAAAAAGGCAGGCAAGAATTGTCCATTTCTCTACTTTGAGTCAAGTGAAATAATTGTAAGTCTTCATCCTTGTAGGGAGATGGGATAGTCAGTCTTAGATATCACTATTCTTGTGCCCATTCCCTGGACCTGGTCTCCTGGCCAGTTCAGACAAGAAGATGGGACATGTGTGTGATGCTCAGAACACAGGGCATGGATGCTGGCCCCCAGTGATCACAGTGACTGCTGACATCCTCTTCATCCAGGCCTGAAGAGGTCCGCTGACAGCAGACAAATCTGCTGCTTGTTAGTCACATATGAGGCCAGGAAATCTCTGTTGAGTCCCAAGTGTGTTCCTGCCGCCCCTTGGGACATAGCAATGGAGCCATGGAAAAAGGGAAAGACACACTGTAGATCTCTCTGGGAAAAATCATCTCTCCATCTGCTCTCTTTTCTCTTCAGAAGTATTTCCAGTTGACCTCTCATTGTTCTTAAAAGCCCTCAAGAAATCACCAATAAATAGCTTTTTGATTCTTTTGTAAAAACCAAAGCCACGACAAAACACCAGATCATGGATGATTATAGGAGTAGAGAACTGGCTGTCAGAGAGGTCTTCCTGCTCCATCCTTGAGGGTTTGTGGTCAGTGCAACAAAGCCGTCTGCCTTGCTCTGGAGGATGACGGCTTCACCCCGTCTTCTGCTGGGACCCAGCTCGCTCAGCAGACCTACAGGAGCTACTTGGGAGGGGAGCTAGGATGCCTTCAGCTGAAGCCCATCCAGAGCCTGGTTGCCGTGTGCCATAGCAGAGGACCCAAGAGATCTTGGTGTTTTAGACTGTTGGATAATCTAATTTTAGCGAGTGTGTGGGTAAACATATATGTGCTACTTCAGTTTCTCTGACAACCAGTAGAGCAGTCCACTTTAGTCTTCTAATCTAGCAGCCCCTCTCCCAAGAATGCACATACACATAGCTGTAGTTTCTAGTCTACCCAAAACTGTAGGATATGGAAATGTTCCCCTGATAGACATAAATGTATATGTGTGTATATGCGTATTTGCTTATATAATATATAATAGAGTAATACAAATATAATAGATAATANGAATATAGTTATATAACTTGTATAATACAGTGTTTATATGATAGCTATATAATATATTAATGTGAGCTGCATGGGACCCTCTCTTCTACAACTATAAATACCACATAGGTCACTACTTCATAGGGTAGACCATGATACTTGCTTTATAATGGGCTAAATTATTTTTTCCCTGTGATTAAAGCAAATTCTTTTTCAGCCCGTTCTTAACGGAGAATAAGATTATTTCCTGAAGAACCTCATTCACTGTATCTCATGCTAACCTCACATTCTATAACAAATGAATGTAAAAGGCGGAATACCTCACAGTTCTTAATCTACACTGCAGAACCCCAGCACAATACCCCTCTCTTGAAAGAAAGGGTATGGGTTCATTCCATTCTGAAAATGACCTTGCTCGGGACTGGGAAGCGCATATCAGTCTGCAAAAGCCTATACCTAGTCTTTTATTTTGGGTTCCACTTGGATAATCGAGTCCTCTGCAGAATTCACGACGGTGGTTGGGGGTGTGGTAGAAGCTTCTTTGTGCATTACATCGTTTTCCCTCCTCCAGCTTCTATCCCAAGAGAAGAGCTTGTTTCTCCGCCCTCTTCCACCCTGCTATCCTGCACAGTCGCAGGGAGTGCACTAGCCCTCTAGCTCTGTTTGTGCCACAGTCAGAGGGAAGCCCAACACGAGATGGAGGGGAGGAAGATAATGAGCCTAGAATATTGATCCTGGCAGCATTCTCCTTAAAGAGTCGCCTCTAGCTGGCTTGTCCTCAACCAAAGTTCAAGGCTTTCTCACACCAGCCTTCTCTGTATGAGTCTCACCTTTGGAGTCCCAGCACCCACACCCTACTCTGCCCGGTAACAATACCCTTATGCAACTATCCTTGTGTCCTTTTACTTCAGTTAGGCCCCTGTTGCCTCCATTGCCAGCCATTTATTCTCATCCTGGTGCCCTGCTGGCTGAGACCCCTGGATGAAGCAGAGGAAGGAGAAGGAAGGTTTTCATGGTCATTCGCCTCAGGGTGTGGACTTGTTCAAGATGATGAATGTGTGGCAGTGCACAGAATACCAAGCCTGTGGAATATTCTGGAATAGCGTGTGCCCCCTTTTGTTATCCCTGTCTGATTTCTGCCAAATTTCAAGAGGTGAAAGAACAATTCATCCTGCTCCACTTAGCTTTTCTTAATTTGACGAATATTAATTAAGCCCCTATTATGGTGGGTGGGAAGTGGGGTCAAAATAAACAAGCAAAACTTACATGCCAGATGGTGATAAGGGCTGTGGGGAAAAATAAAGGTGGAGCGAAGGGGAAGCAGGACAGAGAGAGGCAGAGAGGAGCTCCCCAGGTGAGCACACCTCTCAGGACGACTTCCTAGGGAGGGCATCATTGAACAAAGGCCTGGAGGAGGTGAGGAGGCTGATGTGAAAAACTGGACTAAGAGCATCATACACCACTAATCTATGGTGACACTCCTGCACTGCGGGGGCCATTTGCAATTGCATGGGGTGTGTTTAATGATCACAGTGACCAGGTGGGGCACAAACAGAGGAGGAGACACTGCTGCTGGTAATTAGGTGACAGAGCCAAGAAGCCCAATGTCCTGTAAGGCATCGGACAGCGAGGGACAATGAAGATAGGTCCACTGCACCACCAATGGCATCCTAATTGAGAAGCAAGGAGCAAAAACAGCAAGTGCAAATGACTTGAGGTTGAAGCCCACTCCCCACTGAACACACACACACACACACACACACACACACACACACACACACACACATGTTTTAACCTAAACCAAGACTACCGTGATCTTCAAAATTTTCCCAGCTGCCCGGAAGTACAGCAGCTCCAGGGCAGCTTATACCATGTGCCTTCCCTTCGGTGATGCATGTATTTTATTCCAATGTTCAGAGTACAGTAGAGCCCAGGAACTTGCAGCTAGAGTCTCATGGTTGTCCTTTAGTCTGGAAGGTGAATTTGTTGGTGGGGACTGATTCAGCTTGGAAAGACCAGAGCAAGACCAAAAGGTCTTCCTCGTCCTGTGCACATGTAGGAATTGCTCCTTGTCCTCAGAGTTCTTTCAGAAATAATGGGTGAAGTGGGACACATGGGTGGCTCAGTGGGTAAGCATCGAACTTCAGCTCAGGTCATGGTTGCGTGGTTCACAAGCTCGAGCCCCTAGCCTGGAGTTTCTTCAGATTCTGTGTCTCCCGCTCTCTCTGCTCCTCCCCCACTTGTACTCTGTCTCTCCCTCTCTCAAAAATAAATAAAAGTCTTCTTTTAAAAAAGAAAAGAAATAATGGGTGTTCTACAATATAAAATATTCCCAAGGATGTTACTCACTTTGTTGGAAACTCCAGCAGAATTTAGCAAACACTTTTCACCGGTAATTTAGACATAAATTGGTCAATTTATGAGCTGTGTTTATGGAGAAACAATGCATTTTGCATTTTACCTCCACATATATACGGTCAGGATTTCTTTGGTAATGAATGCATCTGGCATAGCTGCTATATGCCTCAGATATGCACTATAACTTGGTTCTTTCTCCTTTTAGTACAAACTACAAAAGATAGTAGGATAAAAGTAGTAGGCTATACTTTGATAAATTTGGCTTTAAAATCCACTTAATGTAATGTTTCTGTATGTTTGAGCTACTCTTCTACCTCCAACTGAAATCTTACATGCATGTTGATAATTCTTACATGCCTGTTAATAATTCTGCTGCTTTGGGGTGCCTGGGTGGCTCAGTTGGTTAAGTGTCCAACTGGAGCCTAGGTCATGATCTTGAAGTCAGTGAGTTTGAGCCCTGCATCAGGCTCTGTGCTGATGGAGCTTGCTTCCGATTCTGTGTCTCCCTCTCTCTCTGTCCCTCCCCTGCTTATACTCTGTCTCTGTCTCTCTTTGTCTCTCTCAAAAATAAAAATAAAAATAAATTTAAAATAATAATTCTTTTTACCACTTGTGAAGATACACAGTATAGTCAGATAAGCACCACATTTTAAAAAATGTCTATTTATTTATTTTGAGAGATTTGGGGAGGGGCAGAGAAAGAAGGGAGGAGAGAGAATCCCAAGCAGACTCCAATTGTCAGCACAGAGCCCGACATGGGGCTGGAACTCAAGAACCATGAGATTATGACCTGAGCTGAAATCAAGAATTGGATGCATAAGCCACTGAGCCACCCAGGCATCCCTTACATTTTCATTCCACATTTTATTTTATTGAAAGGATCCTAGAAGAGACATTAAAAAACTTGGCTTCCAACTAAATTTCAGAGCTCATTGCCTCATAAGAACCTCTAGCTAGCAAGCCATGCTATGAATTAACTCTAGTAAGTGGTTGGTTCCAGTAAATCGGGCTACCCTGGTTGACTGGACTCAAGCTCTTTTCACCAAGATGAGGTAGTTTGTTGTAAATCAGGGAGCAAGGCCAGAGTAAAGGCATGAATTGAAGTAGGACTCTGATATCTTATCTCTGGTCATTTCCCAACTCTGTCAAAGTCAAAGACGTTTCCTGTCCTCTGGTAATTCTTTAATAAATGACCCTCTGATAACTCTTGCAGAACTGGTATATCAGAGCTATGCTCCACCCAGTTCCCTTCTCCCACTCCAGAAGGACATAACAATGCATCTTCTATAGCACTGAAGAAGGAACAGTCTCCACTTGCTCCTTACATACGTCACCTGAGCTTCTGATCAGTTTCTGGAAGGGATAGTGATCGCTCCCCAATAGCCTGGGCAGTGGCTGTTCTACACACTTTTCATCAGCCTGAAGGGAAATACCCGTAAATATGTCGTTAAATGAATTGGGGTACTTTGGATCTGAAGATCTAAACTATGGCCTAACTTTTCATTCTTGCATTAATTATAACTGCATGGAAATGCTCATAAAGGCAAAAATCTGTTCAAGAATTTGAACTGTCCTATGAGAGAGAAAGAAGAAAAATGAGTGTTCTTTTTGGTGGAGAATGTGACTGTTTTACTTGTGGATCCCTATACATACCTAGGCTGAAATCCTGAATGCTTTGCACTAGAATGAGTAGATGCATAGCATAGAGTAGCTTTCTCCACAATGGCTCTTCCCCATGGGCATGTTTTGAGATTCTAGGAAATGTCCAAGATTTCCAAAGGGAAATTACTAGGACCTGAGACTGCCATTGCCCTGATCATTGAGTGAAAACAGTTTGCAGTGAGGTCATAAGTTCTTCAACAATACCCCATAATTATCTCTACTTTTGAAATCCCATTATAATTAACTCATACTTTCTATTACCACATAACTTATTATGGTACTCATTTCATTTTTTTTCTTATACGACGGTTATGTGTATACCTGATCTCCCCAATTGGATTATAAATTTCTTGATGATTTTACATGTCTGTTTTTCCATGACATCTGTCTTAGGGGAAAACTAATGTAGATGCCCATGTGGGATAAATAAACGAATTGAAAACTGCCTGTGGACCTGCCAGGCATTGTTTCTATTTCAAGAGTCTTTTATGTAAAAAAAAAAAAATGTAATATTTATACAATTTTTGAGAGACAGAGAGAGACAGAGTGTGAGCGGGGCAGGGATAGAGAGAGGAAGACACAGAATCTGCAGGCTCCAGGCTCTGAGCTGTTGGCACAGAGCCAATGGAGGGCTCGAACTCACAAACTGTGAGATCATGACCTGAAACAAAGTCGGATGGTTAGCCAACTGAGCCACCCAGCTGCTCCATATTTTAAGAGTCTTGAAGGGTGATTATTTTTAATAACTTCAGGTAGAAGAGTTACAGATAGAATAGTCTGCTTTCGTAAATATGAACTTTGTTGAGTCAGTCAGTGAACTGAAATGCAGTACAATATATTTTCACAAACAAGGAAACGTTTTTATTCTAGATGTTCACAACAATCCATATTTATTCAAAATAAATGTCTGTGATCCCCAGCTAGAATAGGAATCTCATTAGGGCAGATATGGTATCTTCTCTCAATAGAAATTAAATGCCTGCACAATGTTTATAAGTCAGTGCTTTACATGTGGTAGGAATTCAATAAATATTAAATTTATTTTTGAGGATTTTTCATATTTTGACCATAAAGCATTTGAAAAATTTCTTTAATTCTCTTCCTGTCTAATTGGAATAAATTCAGACTTTGGGGCTCAGTGCATGGCCTTTCAATAACTAAATGCAAATAGATTATCCAGGTGTGACATGGCAACTGTATGGGAACGAAACAACTAATGACTTATGACCTTGATGAAATCTTGCCTCTTTCCCTGTCCTAGGGCCTGAATGTTATGGTTAATAAAAGCTCACCCATGAGAATAGCTCCAGCATCATGGCAGACTGGCAATGAGGAGGTGAATAAGGCAGGGCCAAGTCCAAGAGAACTAGCCATGTAGTAGAAATTGCCACTGAGGAGAGGTAAATGATCACCAATATCTGAGGCTTTACCTAACCCAGTCTGACCAGACAGGGTTGATCTGACCACATAGTCAGGGACCCAGAAGCAGGATTCTTTGGACACTAAAGACAGTCCTTTTGTAATTGCAAAAATTACCAGAGGTCCATTGGGCTGAAATCGGGCCCTGATATGGAGTCTGCAGTCCATCATACCACACATAGATCCTAGGAGGGGGATTGCTAGTGACAGCTAACAACAACCAAAGGTTTTGACATTCAGAATAGTGCAAAAGCACAATTGAAGCTGTTGGAAATCATGCCCAAAGATGAAGGGTTAGTAGGGGAAGCTGCAATTCAATGACATAAATTTCTAGGAAACTCATTCTCCATACAACTCAACTTAGCTTCTGATTGGCTCAAGGACTGAGCCAATGAGAATGTTGGTCTCAGGTAGCTTAGGACCATGGCAAGAAAAATCTTACCAACTCAGTCCTGGGTCTCTAAACTCCAACCCTTTTTCAATTCCATCTCAGCATCACTCTTTGCATCCTTTTTTAAAAAAATTGTTTTTAATGTTTATTTTTTAGAGGGAGAGACATAGTGTGAGCAAGGGTGGGGGCAGAGAGAGAGGGAGACACAGAATCCAAAGCAGGGTCCAGGCTCTGAGCTGTTAGCACAGAGCCCCAGCCAGGGCTTGGACTCACGAACCGTGAGATCATGACCTGAGCCAAAGTCAGATGCGTAACCCACCGAGTCACCCAGGCACCCGATTTTGCTCTTGTATTCTTAAACCAATTCCTAATCAGCCATCAGTATGCTGCTTCAACATGCCTGCCTAGAATAATTTCTCTTGGCAGTTAGCTTCTCAGTTGACTGGTCTCCTGCAGTCTCCTAAGGGGTCTTGCCCACTGAATACTGATAGGTCAACCTTGTCATAGATACAGTCGTTTTCATGACATATGAAAGAAATTGACACACAGAAATGATATGTGATTTGTCACAGAGAAATTAACCCCAGGGCTGGGAATACCCTGGGGCCTCTAATACTCTCTATCATGCAAACTTCTTTTCTTTTCCATTTCCAAAATGATCTTTCGCTTCACCATGTTTGAAAAACGAACATTCATTCTATAAACTAGTTCCTTCATTTCTTTATTTGCCAACTGTAAACAAACTCTGCTGTAGCCAGCTTCAGGTTTGGTTTCCTGTAAAAGAGTAAAACGAAGTAATCACGATATTGGGATTTTTAATGAAAGAATCACCAAGCCAACCTAATTAAAGAAGGTCAATTAAACATAGCACTAAACCATCCAAAGCACAAAGAACAATTTTCCATTTAGAAACTCAGGATATAGCAATTACCTGGTTAATTTGGCATGTAGCCAGGATACAGATTCCCCAAGCACAATCCTGTTTCTTGCACTTTCGAGTATTTATTTTACATCGGTTTGCACAAACATTCATTTGTAGGGTAAAATTTCTTTGGAAGATGGATTTGGAAACCACATAGTTGAGTCAGATTAAAAAATCAGTTTAATGTATTCTGTCTCCATGCTGTTGTTATCTTAACCAAGCCCATCCTTTTCGTCCATTCTTGATTTGGTATTCAACTGGGAAGACATCTAACTAAGGTCCTTCCGAAGAAAGCAGCCAAGTGTCATCATTCTACATGAATCCAGAAAACTTTCATTCCCTAATGAAGTTGTTCTCAAAATTTGGGGTTGAAAAAAATCAGCTGGAGATGTGATAAAAATATCAGCTCCCAGCCTTTCCAAGAAATTCACTTGGTCAAAGATAAGGCCCCCATGTCTCCATTTTAATAAACACACACCAGCATTTTTTTGCATAGGTTCACAGACAACATTTGGAAATATTTATTGCTTTATAAAACTAATGACATATTAAACACCCTTAAAATTATCTCTATGCCCCAACCTGTCTCAATTTACGATATTAACCTAGGTTTGATGGTCTCATATAATAGAGATTCCAAGGACCAGAGGCACTTTCGGTTCTACCTACTGCTTTCTGATTTATCTCACAGAGTTAAATAAAAGCCACAACATCTTGAAAATACATCACCTGAAGTTTATTTCTCCCTCCTCAGACAAAAGTCCAGAACCTGTATGTTTGAAACCTAATCTCCTTAATCATGTGCTTCTCTTGAGGTATGGTTTTTATTTACTACTTTTCTATATCCCTACAGAATTGATTACTGGGTGAACCATTTCTGGCTGTCTCCAAAAGTTGATTTCTGTGCACTTTATAGAATTGGACAGTCCCATCAGGAGTTCCAAAGATATTATACAGGAGGCTGCATAACAGGTAGAGTTAACCTGAATTTGAGATAAAGTCCCAACAGGGCACACAGGCTTTCTTTTTTTTTTTCCTTCAAAACTGGAGTATCAGTGTAAATAGAACACTAGCAAAGCTTCTATTCAGCGGTATCTCACTCCCCCCCCCACCAAAAAAAAAGAATAGAGAGCAGACTTTTAGGCTGAGGCTTTCTGCCTCTTCAACGTGCAACAGAGATACATGGAACAGCTCATTCACTTTTAGGGCCCATCAATAGTCAATGTAATGAATTGATAAAATGTTGCCCCAAGGAGTGCTTTCCAGGTTCTTGTTCATCTCTTATTCTGGTGAAATTGCCTGCCCTCCATTAAAGCAGGGCTCTGGGTCAGTCTTCACACACTGGCATGAACTCGAAACCCATGTCTTAGACAGAGGTGAAGGGTGGCTCTGTATATCTGAAACAGGCCCATTGTGATATCCAGATACCGCCAACAAAGGATCCATGATGAATCTGCTTTATTTATTTTTAATTTTTAAAAATGTTTTATTTATTTTTTGAGAGAGAGAGAGACAGAGACACAGTGCAAGCAGGGGAGGGACAAGGAGAGAGGGAAACACAGAATCTAAAGCAGGCTCTGGGCTCTGAGCTGTCAGCACAGAGCCTGATGTGAGGCTCAAACCCACAGAGTGTGAGGTCATGACCTGAGCCAAAGTCAGATGCTTAATCAACTGAGTGACTCAGGCACCCTGATAAACTTGCTTTAGACCCAAGTGGCACCCAGTTCTGGAGTGGCTCCACACCTACTGTGGGTGCAAGGTGGTGTGGGACCCTGTCATGGCTCCAAGGGAATTGCTTTGCTGTAAGATCTATGCATCTCCAAAATAAGCCACAAATCCAAACAGACCATTCCTTCACCCTTTGTCCAGGATCCCCGGATTCTAAGGCCCTCTGAGTAACCACAACAGAGTCTTTTTGAACTCAGAGTGTAGCCTTGGGATGGCCAAGACCTCAGGATCTCCAGATCCATACGAATGTTCCCCCTGCCCCACTTAGGCCAGTGGTATCTGCAAACTGTTCATGTGCTGTTTTAACTACCCATCACTGACAATGGCAGCCCTGTGAGACTTCAGAAAATACTAAATCCATGAATAACCCATCAGTTCTCAAACTAGATCGTATCTTCAAGACTAACTGGTGGTGTGCCATGGGGGTCTATAAGTACAAAGGATTTAAGTATGGTGTGACTTTCTGCATCACCATATTTGCCTGAAAATTGATGAAGGAATATATACTTTTATGTTAATCCCAAAACATTAAGTTGTAGGGATACGGCATTTGACTGGATTGTGTGACAAAAATAAGATTCTCAAGAAAAATCTTTCTTGCACTGGGATCTTGGAGGCTGCCTCCTCAACACCTTAGACAATATGTTCATTCTCTTCTGTCATTCAGGGTATATGTTTAGAAAAATTGGCAAGCACTATGTCAATCTCCTCAGATGACGAGAGAGTAAATCGTTTGTTCAAAGTCAACAATTAACCAGTGTCCACTTCTGCTATCACTTATTCCTTCTTCTCTATTATAACATGAACCACATGAAGTTCAATCCTTCAGCTTCTTTTGAGGCTTAAAATACAAATAATCTCAGTAAGGATATAAGACATTGATATCTTGGGTATAGATGATTGACATGTCTTATCCTTCTCTTCAATATTTTTATAGCAAAAAGGAGAGGCAGAATAAAATGGTGCTTTGGAAGTGAACATGATTGCTTTCGTGTGTGTGTGTGTGTGTGTGTGTGTGTGTGTGTAAACTTCTAAGTATATGTTTGTGGGTCCAGGTTTATGAGTTTGTCAGTAGACATGCAGCAGAGTGGGAGAAATACAGCACAAAATACACAGAGAACCAAAGCACATATTTGCCTATTTTGCAATTTTGCACCAGATAATAGTAGTTGTTATAACCCAAGTACTGCCTACCTAACCTTGGCCTTTTCCTTGGAAAAATAATGCCTTCTTGAACATTTACATCACTCATGTAAAAAATATAGCTAAACATCTTTCCACTTGCAGCTGCTCGAAGTAATGGATTATGCCTTTGAACTTGCCAGTAAACTTCACGGTCCTGGTATAAATATCAAACTTGTCAAACTTGCTTTCCAAGGAAGCCCTATAATGAAAAGCTTATCTGTTTGGGGGGTAAGTTAATGCCTCAACTTTGCCTCAAAGCCAGATCCTGAGAAAATTTTGGTTGTAGAGAACTTCCTGCCAGCTATCGGGGTCATCTCTGGCTGGGCCCGGAGGCTGGTTTCACTGAAGTTTGGTCTCTGGGCTTCCACAAAGGGGGCACTTTCACCGTGAGCTCTGTGCCTTCCTTTGCTTTTCCTTTCCCTTTGAATAGACACATCAGATGATCAAAGGGGTCTGCATGCCCAAACTACCACCAAAAGAGAAAGAGGTCAGTGACAGTATGAATGGTTTCTGCCAGGGATTTTAAGGGTGCCTGGTGCTGGAAGGTGAAGAGTCAAAAACATAATTCTCAGCCTGCTCTTTACCAGACCTCAGGTGACAATCTGTGGAGCCAAAGGCATTTCTCTGAATCTGGGTTGTAATGGGGACAGCTAGCAGTTCCCTTCTTCCTGGGAAATATAGCTAGATAGACAGATATGCCTTAAAAAGATCTCTGCATCCTAACAACAAAACTACTTTTTACTGTCAAATTTCTGAGGTCAACAAGTATTTTTAAGTTTGTTCGTTCCTTCTTCTTCTTCTTCTTCTTCTTCTTCTTCTTCTTCTTCTTCTTCTTGTTCTTCTTCTTCCTCTTCTTCTTCTTCTTTAGAGAGAGAGAGAGCACAAGCAGTGGAGAAGGGCAGATGGGGAGAGAGAGAGACAGAAAGTCAAAGAGACAGAATCTCAAGCAGGCTTCACACTCAGTGCAAAGCCTGATGAAGGGCTCTATCCTGTGATGATGAGATCATAACATGACCTGAAACAGAGAGTCAGACACATACATGACTGAGTCACCGAGGTACCCCTCAAAGAGTATTTTTTAAAAGAGGAGTTAGAGGGGCACTTGGGTAGCTCAGTTGGTTAAATGTCCAACTCTTGTTTTCGGCTCAGCTCATGATCTCACCGTTCATGGCTTCCAGCCCATTGTGGGGCTCTGTGCTGACAGTGCGGAGCCTGCTTGGGATTTTCTCTCTCTGCCCCTCCCCTGTTCACTCTCTCTCAAGAAACTAAACAAATAAACTTAAAAATAGAGTTAGAATAGAAATATTATTATTAAAACAAAAAGTATGGCTTTAGAGCCCTCTCCTGCAGATCTATTCCTTGCAAATGTCTAAACTGCCTTTTCATAAGGAAATGGTGGCTTCATGCTCGCCTGGGCTATAGAATTCTTAGTAATGCCCATTAGGTGCTGACTGTTTAGGCCACATCAAGAGTCCTCCCTGGGAAGGGCAGGGCCTTTTTGTTTTCTCCTTAGGTAGTTGAAGAATGATTGCTAATAAGAACCTTCTGGCCTTCTTTAGACACAAAACATGTTTCCACAGTATGCCTGGGAGAAAGGCTGTGGATTTTAATGTGCTCTGCGGCACTAGACAAAAGGAGAGACTCAGCAAACAACTGATGATAATCAGGCCAGCCCCTGTGAACAGATGTTTCTACCTGGCCCTCTAATAAACATACCAGACCTATTTTTTCTTTCTCTTTTCCTTTTTTCTTTTTCTTTTCTTTTCCTTTTTTCTCTTCTCTTCTCTTCTCTTCTTTCTCTTCTCTTCTCTTCTCTTCTTCTCTTCTCTTCTCTTCTTCTCTTCTCTTCTCTTCTCTTCTCTTCTCTTCTCTTCTCTTCACCACTTCTAGATCTGTCACCAGCTGTGTTGTAGTTAAATTTCAAAATACTCATTTGGCACCTTTGTACAGTGGTGCTATAATGTTTATAAAGCCCGTGGTGCTAGTTTGAAAGTGACATGCACAGACATGCATTTAAAGGGGCATAAAATGAACAAAATGCATTACCCAGTATTAACCACATTCATATGAGTTTTGCATTTGATTCAATAAACCAGTGGTACCAGATGTAAAATTGGCATGTTAACCTTTCCCTCCATTTCAACTGTCCATGATTCTTATTCTCAAATATCAGTGTATGAAGGAAGTATCTTTCTTCAAAAGAAAAAAGTTTTAAAAAAGGTGTGTAATACATGGCACATGCAGCACACATATATTCTTTATATACCGTGTATGTTAACCTATATAATATATACAACATATTTCACTATATATGCCGCACGTGTGTGTATGAAATAATTACAGTAACTTTAATTATTGAGGAAATCGAATGAGATTCTCTCATTTCTGATTCAACTTACTTCATGTCAGATATTAAAGGGATTTTAAAAGCCTTGTGTCCTTGGAAGTTATTTTGGTAGTTTGTCCCAATTTGCTCCTCTTGGAAGAAAACTAATATTTTGTAGAAGCATTCATGGCTTCTACTTCCCAATCAGTACGTGTTACTTATTCTTCCAAGAAGAATCACCTGTGGCTCAGGTGAGTTGACCTCATGGTCTTGGCTGAGAGCCCAGGCAAGGATGTACACAAAAACCAGACCTGGTTAAGCGGGTCATTTGGTCTCCAATGTCTGAAGTTGTTTGGTCAGGGATGGACATATGGGCTAAACCAGGGCTGTGAGATGTAGTCCAGGCTCTTTTTTGAATCTTTGGGAAGAGAAGAAACCTGCCCCGTTAATCTTGAATTTGTGAGGATACTTCCCTACTGCTGAGAAAACTATCTTAAGAAGAGAAGCCACCAAAGAATGAAGCAGACTCAGAAGAAAGCAGGGTTTAAACACAGAGAAGAGCTAATCTCAGAAAATATTATTTGAGAAGCCAGTTCTTTCTTGGATTTTCCAGGAAAGTCTGTTGATAGATCCCTTTCTTTGCCTAAGCCAGTTGGGGTTCGATTTTTTTCTCTTGCAACTGAAAGTGTACTGATGAATACATCTCTATTTAGAAGTTTCCTGTTGATTTTGTCAGAAGACAAATATGATCTTCATTTAACAGATTAAAAATCTAAGCCTAGGATAAAAACTAAGTGAAATAATTCGCCCAAGACCACACAATTAGTGCATCTTAGGAGCAAAATCTGTCTACTACGTCCAAAATGTAGGTTTTCAACATAAACTCAGGGTCTTTAATGTAAGTTTATTTAAATGTAAATATCTTTGGAAGGAGAAATAATTTAAGTGAGTTATAAATAATTTAAATCTCAATAAATGAAAGACCTAAATAGGCTTTTAGTGAGAGAACCAAAACGAACTTCAAAGGAGTGGAATCTGATAGAAGGCTGGATGTGTATCTGAACTGAAGAGAAACATTTGGAGAAAGCACTTGGAGAGTGAACTAACATCCATCGAGGGCATATGAACAAAAAGACTTAATCCTCTTTCAAATCCCATAAAATGGATGCTATTATTATCCCCATTGTACAGATGAGAACATTTAATCACAGAGAGAGGCAGTACCGTGTTCAAAGTTATGCATGCAGTTGTTAGAGGTAGGAAGCCTCCAGATCTGAGTCTGACCTTAACGTGTAAGGAAATTACAGAAGATGAGCTCATACATAAAATGTAATACCTGTGCTGACAAGTATTTACTAATAGCCTTAGTAGAAATATTTTTCTAGAATCCTACAGTCTCTAGAATGCGGTTTGATAAAATATAAGATTAAACAAATGATTTCATTCTGTGACACTTGACTTTAAGAAAAACTTACTATTGTAAAGAAATGTGTTATACACAATTATTTTCCACAGATATTCAGATGGGTAGAAATTATGGTTATAATAGCTCCAGTTGTTAAGAAGCTTATTTAGCAGAATCTGAAGTCTTAGGATCTTTATATTTTAGGAACAGAGGGGAAAAATTATCAGACCTTTTTAACTGCCGGAGATGTTACAGGAAGCTGTTTGATCGTTACAGACAGTGTTACAGAATCTGAGGTATTCAACAGAATTTTCAATAATTATTTCACGTGACTTGAGAATTTAGGTAAGTTCAAAAAATGTAAGAGGCCACAATGGAACGTGGAAAGGCATATTCATAGTTGACATGTCTGTACTAGTACTCTCCAAACCTTCACAGGGTTCATTGATAAGGCAAAGGGTAAAGGTCATCTAAAATACTTCCCTTCCAGCAATATGGATTTGCGTGGTCCTGTTCTCTGTCTGTCTCCAATGGGCTATGGCTTATAGGCAGCTATGAAAAGAGCTTTGTCTAAGCAAGGCTTTAGATTGTCCTTTTTGACCTTACCCTAATTTTCCAGAGACGCTGGGCTGACATTTCTTTTGTGGGGAAGGTCAGGCAGAGAACATCTTAAGAGACGATAAAAGAGATGCTAAAGAAATGAAGGGAATGTAATTCTTTCAAAACCATAAAGCCACTTCCATGTGCTAAGAATAATATAACATTACAGATGCTTGCCACTTTCATGTCTTTTATATAAAAATAGTAACTTTAGAGGAGCTTATATAATGGTCATTTTAACTTGCCTTAGCGGGGTCCTTCATAACAGGCCCCAGCTCTGACCATGGCTTCCCTGGATATGACCAGAAAAACAGACTAACTTGTGAAAAATGCTTATAGTTACATTTTTAATAGGCATTTCTTACTTATGGGGAATTGTAGACATGAAGAAACTTTAAGACTTTGTTTAAATGTTACATTTAATTATTCTGTGATAGACTAGAGAGTCAGGCCCTAAGAGGGGAATCATTCCCTCAAAAGTGGAAATAGGCTGTTTTGGAAATTTTTTGAAATTTGAAACAACAACCTAGAGCATACTACATATTGTTTATGCCCCGAAAGATTTTTTAAATACGAGGAAACACTCCAACGTTTATCATTTATTTCTCCATTTCATTAAGAATGGCTAAAATTTTAAACATGAGCAAAACTGAACTGAATCCAAAGAAAAATATTGTTCTATAAAACAGTTCATGCACATGGGACTTAGTTCATCTAAAATAAGATTTTAAGGGTGCCTGGATGGCTCAGTCGGTTAAGCATCCAGCTCTTGATTTCGGCTCAGGTCATGATCTCGCAGCTCATTAGGTCAAGCTCCCTGTTGGACTCTGTGCTGACAGTTCAGAACTTGTTTGGTATTCTCTCTCTCTCTCTCTCTCTCTCTCTCTCTCTATCTCTGTCCCTCCCCTGCTTGCAACCTCTCTCTCTCAAAATACATAAATAAAAATTTAAAAATAAAAAATAAAATAAGATTTTAGTCTTAGAGATACAATTCTCATGTACTTGCTAGAAAAATATCTTACTATGTAAAGTGGATTTCAAATGTTACTTGAGGGGCGCCTGGGTGGCTTAGTTGGTTAAGTGTCTGACTTTCGCTTAGGTCATGATCTCGCGGTTCGTGGGTTCGAGCCCCGCGTCGGGCTCTGTGCTGACTGCCAGCTCAGAGCCTGGAGCCTGTTTCAGTCTGTGACTCCCTCTCTCTCTGACCCTCGTCTTCTCACGCTGTCTCTCTCTCTCTCTCTCCTAGAAATAAATAAAAATATATTTAAAAAAATGTTACTTGGTAAGTCAAATTTTATAATCATTTTGTTTTATTTTTGTTTCTGTGTTGCCCCTAAATGGAAGTACTTACTGCTTGTGTGGGAAAAAATAATTATTCTTGCCATCAGACTTTACTATTTAGTAGAAATGCACCACTGCAAATACTTCATCAAATACAACAGGGGATGAAATGCAGAAACAATGAGAAAAAAAGTAGCCATAAGTATCCTATGCTATACCTGTGTAAGTTTTTGAGTTATCCATATTTTGGTTCTTCTTCATTTGTGTGGGTGATGAAGGGTAGACTATAATTGTATTGAATTCAGTGATGCTGAATTCAATCTCAAGTCCTAGGTCATTAGCTGACTGTTACTGGTTGGCATTATAAATGCTCTCTACTCTTATAATGGGTTTTCTTAGATTCTCTGGAAGCCAGGAATTTTTTAACTTGGGTTTTAAGAATTTGCCTAATACCCTTAGAAAAATAAAAATTAATAAAACTCATCCTTACATAAGAAAAATCAAGCATAGATATTCATTTTAATAATTTGTCTTTATAATAGTCTTCCATAAAAGAAATCAAAAGTACTTAGATTTGACTACTAATACGTATCTCTGCCTCATACATTGCAGATACTGAAAGGTAATTCACTTAAAAAAAAGTATATTCATGTGATAACAGTTCTGAAACATCAAAGCAAAATATGACAAAAGATCAATATCAGTGGAATATTTCTGGCTACCTATATTTGGTCAGAAAATTTTCTGTGCTTTTTAAAAAAAATATTTCTTCAGTTGTGCCAGATTGCATATTCAAGGCTATTTATCTTAAGTTGCAAAATAAATAATGATTTAATAACAATTTTTCTGGAAAAATTGAATTACATATTCACTTCTTAATTTGCTAACCATAAAAGTAAATACTTATTCTTTTTATTACATAACCTATTTTATTCTGTCTTATAAAATTTGAGTCTGAACATGTTTCATATTCAACATATTAATATTTAGTGAATCATTTTGGTTTTTATTATTATGCATGTTTCAAAACAACTTTGCTCCTAATCTGTACACACATATTTTTAGCATTTTCAGATTAATAGTGTAATTTCAAGATAGATGAAAAATACTGAGGTATATAGTCTGCATTTCTATTTGGTAAATTATATTATAGTCTTTGATATTTTGTTCTCAGCCAAAGTACCTGTTTTTAGAAGTCATGCAAGTTCTCTTAAAAGTCAAGCCAGAAGATACCGACAGATGTTAGCTCCTTTAAACTTTCAATACTCAAGAATAGGTGACATTCTCCTAGCTTTGAACATTCAATGATCTTGTCCAAGAGTTTTTGGCAATTCCTACTGTCTTTAATTGCAGGCAACCTTCTGGTACGAACAATGCTTTTTCATTTTGATTCTGTATCCTGTGATGATTTTTAAAGGAGATTGTATTTGAAAAATCAAATTTCCATCTTTTGAGAAAATTCAATTGCATGCAGAGCCACCATTGCCAAAAATCTCATTAAGGTGACAAGAGAAGGAAAGTCACCTCTCTACACAGCTGATCTCACATATGTGCAGTCAAAGTTCACTGCTTCACTATTACTCCCTGCCTGGCACTGAGAGCAACATGCAACCTAATACCACTGGTAGTAAAACTTTTTAAAAAATGGTACTTATATCCCCTGGTAGAAGGATCTCTCTCCTACAACTTCCTGTGCATTTTATTTTATGGTTATATATGCATCTGTCTTATTTATTCTACTAGATTATAGTTGTTGATGTATATATGGAGGCCTATGTTTTTCCAGCCACGGTCAGTCTGGCTTTCTGTGCCAATCTATTCCTGCAGAGCTCTGAGAGTTTCATTAAAATTCACTCAGCACAAATGTATAGGTAATACCACCAGCTACTCTATTAAATTAGCCATTATAGAGTTACTAAACAGAAAAATTAGTAAGAGTTCTTGTAATCGCCAGCCCCCTCCACTCAAGAAAAAATCCATTTTCTTGCCTGCCAACATAATCCTAGAGAATCATGCCAAAAATGTCCATTCTTGGATTTGAGGACAGGTTATGAAAAAGAGCAGAATCCATATTTTTCTTTACAGTAGTTCACAGCAAATGCTCAATTTAGTGTCTGCTGAATGAATGGATGTGCAAATTATAATCCTTATGTATTAGTTATCTATTGCTGCATAACAAATTATCCCCAAATTTAGCAACTTAAAACAACACACATTAACACACCATATCTGTGGGTCAGGAATCTAAATTGACACTTAATTTGGTGCCTCTGGTTCCAGGTCCATGATGATGTTGCAGTCAAGCTGTCTTTTGAGGCTGTATTCAACCCAAGACTCAAATGAGGCTGAAGAATCTGCTTCCAAGTTCACTCATGTGGTTCGTTGTCAGGCTTAAGCTGAACTTGGGACATCAATTCTCATCATGTCTTGTAAGATGCTCACAACATGACACTCAACATGAGTGACCCAGGGAAAGAAAAAGAGAGACAGAGAGGAAGTGAGGGGGAGGGATACAGACAGGGAAGGAGGCAGGCAGAGGGAGGGAGGAGGCACAGTCTTTTTTTTTTATATTTAATATCAGAAGTAACTTCCCATTACTTCTGCCATATTCTATGTCTTAGAAGAATACAGTAGGTCCAACTCATACTCAGGGAGAGAGGATTACACATGGTGTAAATACTAGAAGGAAGGGATCATGGCAGATCTTCTCAGAGGCTGCCTACCACAATGCACATGAGACACAGCATTGGCCTATCATTCTTCTCTGTTCAATTCATTTCACTTAGGAATCAGATTTATTATAAATTCAATTATCCATAGGGAAGCTGTTTCTTTTTTAAAGGTTATTTATTAAATTTCATCTCTAAACTGACCTTACCCACATGTTTGGTAGTTAAAGTTGGACACCATCTGTTGTGTCTATAGAGTGTTAGCTGGTACAGCTCATCTCTGCTCTTCATGGCTTTTTATCTGCCAGTAGGTTAGAATGAGCTTCAGGTCAATATTCCACCAAGGTGAGAGTAGAAATTGCAAGGCCTCTTGAAGTCTAGGCTTGGGACTTCCATGGTGCCATGCCACTTCTGTAGCAAGTCACAAGGCCAGCTTTTCAAGGAATGGAGAAAATGTCTCTAATTCCATTGAAATGGGTGCACAGATGGTGATGGGAATACTTTCTGGCTGTTAGATTATCTACCACACTCTTTTCTCTGGTCATAGTATGTCATATGTTTTCCACATACCAAACATATTCACCCTTTCTCAAGACCCCGCTCCCCATAATCTCATACTGTTATGGCGTCAGGCATGAAGTCCACAATTTTGCTAACTGTCCTAAGTCTGGCTTCAGATGAAGCTCCCAGGAATAGCTCTTCAGGTGTGGTTGCTCTTAATCCAAAGACTTTTGAACTTAAAACACAAATTGCTTGCCCCTTGTGCAGCCAACATACATAGTGAGTCAGTGACAGTTGAATTATAATAAACACTGCTGTCCAAAAAGGAGAGGAGCAAAAGGCATATGAGCATGGATAATCTAAGACAGGCTCACTCATGTGCTTGGCAATTGACTCAGTTGTTGGCTAAGCCATTTCATGAGGTCTCTCTTTCTCAGGGAGGTTGATTGCACTCCTTCACCTCATGGCTGCCTGATGCCAAGAAAGCAAGAGAGAAAACCACAAGATCTCTTGAGTTCTGGGTTCCAAAGTCACATAATATCATTTCTGCCACATTCTGTTGGTCAATGCAAATCACAAGTTAAATCTAAATTTAAGAAAATGGGAAATATTGAGGAGGAATCATTGGAGGCATCTTGGCAAATTATTGACCAAAGAGGCCACTGGCTATCTCTGCCACAGTTCAGTGCTTACAACATGAAATAAAATTTAAAGATTTTACTTTAGATATTCCTATCAATTAAGTATTTATCTTCATAGTATTTCTACATATATATTGGCCCAATTCTTTTCTCCACTGGGGAGCTGGCACAATCACATGTGCAAAAGAAAGGATATAACGTGCTCGCTTCGGCAGCACATATACTAAGAATGGATATAAGATTTCAAAACATATAGTAGAAAGAGAGGTTTGGAAGTCTAACTGGGATCTTGCCCAGGGGTTGTTGACAGCAATACTAGAAGATGCTTTAGACTCAGAGATGTGGAAACAGAAGAAATTGGTTTTAGATTGTAGTATCTTACCAGAAATAGCTGACTGTAATCTGGAAGTCAAAAGAAATAAAGGAAAATTGGCTTAGCACCTCAAATCTCATGAAAAACCTATCATGTAGGATAACATGGTTTCTTGTATTTGTTCATATATATTATTGATTATTATTGAGAACAAAAATCCACAAGACATTATGTTAATAGTATCAATGTTAGCTGGTGACTTCTGCTTTTTTTGTTTTCAAATCTTTTACTTGATGATTTAGTAAAAATCTGAATACACATTGATACTCAATAAAATGAATAGAAGACACTCCAGTGTGGCAAATATTTTCAGTGATTAATTATGAGGAATCATTTGATGCAGTATCTTAAAAAATCAAGATACAAAAGAGAACTATTATCTTCTTTGTATACAACATTTTTTCAATAACTTTTAAAAATATATTTGAGTACATCTCCATGTGAAACAGTAAAAAAAACCTTCCTACTTCCACTCTTTGATGTGTTCTTATTAATTGAAATATCAACACAATAGAAACAACTAGAATATTTTTTATAGTTGCCAATTTCTTGAGATCTTGGAATTATCGACTGTGTATTCAGGCCTGAAAATAGCTTTTAAAGAGAATACCTAAGAACAGAGTACAGCTAATGGAGTGCGTGGAAATTGTTCTGTCTAAGAAAGCCTAGAATTAATTGGGGGAGAGCAAATTCCAATAACAAGGAAGTCTAACCCTCCCTCCACCCCTCCACCACCACCTGCTAGACAGTATAGTTTTCTGGGAGAGAATGGGGAAAACATTCAGCAATAGCTCTGAGCTATAACCAGCAAAGGGTAGAAAGAGGGTCACTTAGAAACACATTGCAAGCTTAGAGCATAGAGCCTTGTAAAGACCTAAGCGATTACTCAAAATGTGACCTCCATTTTAGGCGAGAAAAAAGATAGACACCCAGAAATTTGCTCAAGGTCACATGCAAGTTAATGTGCAAGCAGCCAGCAAGTAGAAACCCCTTCACTTTCCAGTATCCCACAGTGCAGTGTAGTCAAGAGCTACGCTGAGTTCTACAGCTGTCTCTATACCTGGCTGCTCCTCTAACAGCCCCTCACACATTCCCAGATTTAAGTCAGAAAATCTCCAGCAGGCAGTGCTCTGGGTCAGTCCCACCCCACTCTGCTTCTGCTTTTATCTATGCCAACTTCTCAAGACCTGAGAATTTATGAACTTGATGACAAAGTAATTCCTTTAAAAAATGCAGAAGTTGCGCACACATAGATTTATACCCGCACATCTCTCTAGCAAGCAAAAACATGTAGGTAATGTTTGACAGTCCTTCCTGATTCTGCAGATTGCTCTGATAGATAGCCCCAGGATAGCCACTCTACAGCAAGCTTGATGATGGACATTTGGGAAAGGGAAGAGCATGTCCAGTTTCCTTTTCACAGTAGGTTGCCAGCTCTTTGTTTACTTTCCCCTCTTCCTTCTGTCCTTTTTTTCTTTAATTTTCTTCCTTTCTGTTCATTCAATATATTTTTTTAATTTTAATTTTTTTAATGTTTTATTTATTCCTGAGAGACAGAGAGAGAGGCAGCGTGAACGGGGAGGGTCAGAGAGAGAGGGAGACACAGAATCAGAAGCAGGCTCCAGGCTCTGAGCTAGTTGTCAGCACAGAACCCTACATGGGGCTCGAACCCACGAACCGTGAGATCATGACCTGAGCCGAAGTCGGATGCTTAACTGACTGAGCCACCCAGATGCCCCTCTGTTCATTCAATATTGATTGATTGATCACCTCCTATGCCTCTTAGGATGGAATGATTCTGGTTCAGTTGGTTTGAAACTCGTATTTTCATGGAGATCTTTTATCAGTCTGTAAGAGCGCTGGATGTAGAGTAGTCAGGTTCAAATCCAGGATCAGCCTCCCCTATTATGTATGCAAATAATAGTACTACCTCAGAGGGCTGCTGTGAGGACTAAACATATACATAAAAGCTTTTGATACGATGAAGAATTTACTCTATGAAGAGTTAAGTATTCTAATTGGCCTATTACTACAAATCCCTCTCCATATTGAGACAATCTCTAAGGTCAGGGAGGGACACAGGCCTGAGATGAGTAGGTCACTGGCTGTGATAATGACCCAGAATAACAAAATAATCACTACTTTGACTAACTTTACCTAGAAGTGAAAAAAAAAAGTCATTTTCAGTACTTAGGAGGAAATAGACACCTGAGCTAGAAGTTAAAATGGGCTGTAAGAATCTGTTTTTAAATTAGAGTTTTGTTATCTGCATATGTGAATTGTGAGAATATTATATCCACTACCTCTATAACCAGAAAAGAACGTATCACAACTTTAATTCGGATGGAGTAAAGACATTCTGAGTCTGAAGAGAAAACTTCTTTAGAGAAGGTATGCCTTGTTGAAACCATATAAGGCTAGGGAGAGATGCATGGCAGGTGATCAAGGTAAAGAGACCCCTTTTGTTCAGGCCAAGGAGTAAGAGAGATTGGCGATCCCCAAATGGACGTACATTAGCAAGGCTGGACAAGTACCTACAAGGAGGTCTGTTAATGAACTAAGGTTGGACAGGTAAGGAGAGACCACATCATGGAAGAACTTGTAAAGCCATGTTATAGAGCTGGAACTTAACTGAGATAATAGTAAGGAGTCTCTAAGGGTTGAAGCAGGAGATGTGTAAAGCTACTTTAAGTTTAAATATCTAATTTCTATTTTTTACACTTCTTTTTCCTGATGGACAAACGCATCTTTGTTTGTTTGTTTGTTTGCTTGCTTGCTTGCTTGCCTGTTTGTTTATTGTAGAGGATTATATGGAAGAGGCATAAAATTAGAAAATGAAAGACTCATCCAAAGCTAGTGAAGAAAGATATTTCTGTCAGATTGTGTGTGTGTGTGTGTGTGTGTGTGTGTGTGTGTAACGAAAAGAACCTAACCCTGGTTTTTAAATTTCCACTCCTGCTCAACCAATGGTTTCTGTGGAAAGGTAAGCACTCTTTAATTTTTTTGCCAGAAAGAACTCCAAGGGAGCTATTGCCAGAAAGAACTGAGAGGAAGAGTTCAAGTCCTCCGTAAAAGAGTGTAGAGAAATAAAAGAAAGTAGAAAGAGAGAAGGAAGCATTCTTCCCTTATTCCCCAATGAAATTTTCTCTTCCAACTTTGACTTGTTTTACATTCTCTCTTATGCTTCCTCTCAGGACACACACACACACACACACACACACACCAAGCAACTGTAAAACATTTGGTTACCGGGAGATTCAAACACATTGAGTCAAGTGATTGCCAAACAGCTTTATTTCGCTCTCATATTCTATCAGAAGACCTTGTGATCATTCTGGGATGATGAAGAGAAACAGAAGGATTTGGGACCAAAAATGAAGCTGTCTCTTAACCCTTGAGCCATTCTTACTCTAGTTTTGAAATATGCTAGTAAAGAGATGGAAATGAACCTCTTTAGAAAGGGCTAAAATGATCTGTGGCAAATATATAAGGAGGTGGAAACGTATATTCAAAACATATCTGTTCAGTTTACATTTCATGTGCTTTTCAAAAGGACAGAAAAAAATCCTTTGAAAGAGAGCAGAGCATTCAAACATGGTCAATAGTAATATGATTTTATTTTCAAACTTGGCTGTCTCAGAAAGCATGGAAACCCATGTTCTGGAAGAGGAGGAGATTTAGAGCCTCTTTTCCTCTGTAACAATACCCAAGGCAAAGACCTGTGGAAATCAGTTGTGTTACATTAAATACCTATATAAAATATAAAGAATGTCACTGGTACAATCTTAATGTTGTTTTTTTTTTTAATTTGGATTATAAAAGTTATACTTCATATGTACTCATCCATCTATTTATCTATTTGTTGGAACTTCCAAAATTTCCAGTTTAACGAAGCTCCCTCAACTCTAATTTGTCCATAGAGTTTGACATTACTCTATCTTAGAATTTCAACCAAAATTGATATGAGGTATTTAACTTACTCCATACCACTTTGTAAATACTCTCAAGGATTTCATGGGTGTTCCAATTAAACTGATTGTGATTTAAGTATGTTAGAACTAAAGAGAGTTGTCTAATTTTCAAATTTTCTTTTCTCCTCTAGACACAATGTTACATGGAATATCAATGCAATTGATGCATCAACACATCAATATATCATTGCTTTTTCTGAACTGGGGAGAAAGGACTAAAACTCTGCTGCTGACTCTCAACATCCTCATCCTCTCCTATCAAAGACATTTTGACAGAAATGACAAATCCCGCGGGAATGTGGACCCTTCGGAAAGCATCAATCTGTTTCAACCCACTCATTGTATTGATGAGGAATCTGCCAATCCAAAGAAGCGAGTTGATCTGTGCAACATCACAGATAGAGAGACTGCCCAAACTAGGCCTTCGACTCAGGAGTTCCAATACCAAATCTTGGCTCTTTCAAGTATAAGGTTTTTCGATTTTTAAAACTGTGTTTTGTTTATTTTCATTTCTCTTCCTTCTTCAAATAAATTTGTGAGTCTGACATGGGGTATTCACTAATCAGTGGGTGTAACTAGCAAGTCAGAGCAGAGCTGAGTGAGCCATTAGAGTATCAGGGATTTAGGTTTTCAGTAAATAACAATGGTCCAGAGTGAATGGAAAGGGAAAATGGAGACTTAAGTAAGAGATGGGTTGGTTGCAAAAATTATCTACCGATACATCTTAGAATAGTACTAGCATTGCCTAGATTCATGATGATCCATTACATTCCAGGTAAAATTGGGTTCTGAAATATAATATGGCTCATTCTAAGCTGCTTCTTTGTAATATGACTTAATTATACTATTTGCAATAATGAGAATGCCAATAATGTCAGACATACCCACATCCAAAAATAAATACAAAACATTTTTAAGTCAAGTATACATGCCTTTTGGATTTTCTACTATTTTTGGATTATCCTCACATTATTTCTCCTCATTAGCACTAATGATCAAGGACTAATGGTGGAATTAGCTGAAGAGAAATCATCATATGTCAAAATAAATCCTTTCCATCTTTTGTAACAAAGAGCACACTTGAATGTTAACTCATTGAAAAATAGGAATTATAGAAAGCCACAATTATGTTTCACCAAAAAAGAAATGTAAATATTCATGTTTTGCACGTCTAAGTCCAAGTGTTTTAAAAAGGTCACACATAAATAAATTTTAACACTTCAATTTTGAAACATAGTAATATAAACTATTTCTGCCCTAAATAATCTTTTCGGGTGTCTTAACTGCAAGTGCTTTGCAATCATCGTGGCCCTGTTTGGAAATCAATTTGGATTATCACTATTGATGCCATATGTTTTGGATTTTCAAGAAGAGTCCTGACTTCTAGGGCAGATCTGACTGCCAATATCCCTTCCTGTTATTAGGCCATGTGTTCCGTGAATTTTCACAATTTTCGGTAAGGAAAATATTCACCAAGAACCTAGTTAAGTAGTTCTGATAATAGGTCATCATTCCCATTCTCCCATCTTGGAAGACCCCTCAAGTACAGTTTGTTCCAAAACTCAGATACTTTCCCCCAGACAGGCAGGGGGACAATCTGAACATTCCAGTCTGTGTGGGGGAACTATGAGGCATCTCTTTCAAACTATAACAGCCTCAGAGATTCAGAATTCCACAGGGTAAGAAGAGCAGACGCAGAGCCATTTTCAAACCAAAGTTTGCCCTTGTCCAAAGCTAAGTTGTCAGTATAGCTTTGGTCTTTCACTGACCCAAATCCCTGGGATGGTGCTAGAAGTCATTTGGGTCCTCCTAGGGGAGGCTTATTAGTGCTTCACTCCCTCCCCTCTCTTACTCAAATTGCATAAAAAGGCCACAGATTCCAAACTCTATGGTTTGATGAATGTAGTGCAGATGGAAAGCATAAGAGAGGTCAGAGTCAGTTGCCATTGGGCTAAGGGTGTCCTATTTTCATGCAAGCGATAAAGATGATTCAGAAAATACAAAACTATTATTCATGCAGAACCAATGTTAAACTAACAAAACTTCTTTAATAAATAACAGAACTTGTCAATGGTAAGAGTCTCATCTAGCAGTTCAAATGACTTTAAATACTGTTCAGCCACCCACATGTCATAAATAATATTAGTTAAATGTGAAAAATTGTGGCATCTCTTTTTCTCAATATATGTGTGTGGATGTATGTGTGTCACTGTGTTGAGTCCATTTAGAAACTAACAAGTATAAACTTACTGTGAATTAGATACATTCAAATACACCATTATTTTTACTTAAATTTATTTGTAAATCCCACCCGACAACAGGTTGGGAAACCAATGCCAGAATTCAAATGCTTACTTTATTTTTCAGTTGTTTTAAAAACGCTTTGGGTTGATGCATATCATGTAGGGAGAATGTCTTTGGATGGGACCCTAATGGATGAATAATTACTTGTTCCATGAGTTAGACATTCTCAAAGGTGCTCTAACTGCAATGGGATCTTCAAGTACCCATGTAATAAACTTTCACAAGTGGTCTCATGATCAAAAGCCGTAGGACCCAATAAACAGGATTTATCCTAGACTGTGGCAGTGCAGCTGGTTACACAGCTGGGAAACTGGATGAAACAACAGTCAATCAATTTATTTTGGCCATTTCCGTGATTATCAGTAATTGTTCCAGCTGCACTGATGTGTGGTGATCAATATTCATTGTAATGATGGCAAAAATGGGCTGCAAGCATGCCCCTTTGTCTTTCCATTTCACACACGTTGACCTGGCCATATTAGCACAGAATAATTCATTCAACCGGCAGCATCTAGCTTCTAACTCTCCCTTTATGGAATGCCACAGTAGCAAACGACTATTAAAAACAAAGCAAAACAAAACATTCTAGCCAGTGGGTGCCTCAATTAGTGCACAGTTTGGGGAAGACAAGAGGGTGGATAGATGGAGAGAAGGGCGAAATGCCAAAGTCCCAACATCTGCAACATTTGGATGCTCAAAGTCGCATCCCTGCAGGGCCAGTTGAGGCCTTGAACCTACCGGAAAAGGGAAAGAGAAAGTGGGACTTCTAAGAGGATGACTAAGGGGGAGGCGTCCAGGAAATCCCAGATACCACAGGACAATACGAGATGCCAGTTTGCCTTCATCCTTGGCTTTCTGTCAAACTACATTCCATACATGACCACTGCCTCTCTTCTGTGCTCCCATTATCCAAACTGAACAAATTACTCAGAGTTGACTCCCAAGAGTCTATGTGAGAAGCCAGCCTCTAAAATTTGGAAGCCTGATGAAGCCATTGTCAGACCACTCAGAGATTTTAGATCTGTCTATCTATCTATCTATCTATCTATCTATCTATCTATCTATCTATCTATCTATCTATCTATCATCTATCATCTGCTTGTCTATCTATCATTTATTTATTTAGTCGAAAAGGGAAGAACTCCTTGGCATCCTTGAATTGTGCCTGGAAACTGGAGCATCTTTTATCATCCCATTGAGAAAACCTACAGGTTCTTCAACTACAACTCATCGTGTCGTATTTAAGAATTCCAGTGTGTTGAATGGAAGACTGTATTTCTCAGGGATTTGTAAATTTTTTTTAAAATTTATGTTTTTTTAAATTTATTTCTGAGGGAGAGTGAGACAGTGTGAGCAGGGGAGGGTCAGAGAGAGAGGGAGATACAGTACCTGAAACAGGCTCCAGGCTCTGAGCTAGCTGTCAGTACAGAGCCCGACGTGGGGCTCAAACCCACGAACTGTGAGATCATGACCTGAGCCGAAGTCAGACGCTTAACCGACTGAGCCACCCAGGTGCCCCATTCTCAGAGATTTTTAGATGCTAGATGATGGATAGACAGAATGAACAATAGGCTTAAGTGTAACAAAGGGTGTGTCTCTATAGGAAGAAATATAACTAAAAACTCCTCTTTTAAAATGAAAGATGAATTTCAGTTAAAGGTCCTAAGTGTATTCTAGACAGCTAAATGTGCCTAGTCATGCCAAGCTAGCCTCCTTTTTCCTAAATTGTCTTCAGTTCTCAATATTCAGTTGCCAATATGTTTTTCCCCCTAGCTGAGGAGAGTTCTTCATCAACATTAGGTTTAAGTAGCTTTTACCTAGACCTAGTATAAGTTCTAAGACAGCCACTTTATCACCCTAGGCTTTAGTTATTTCACTAATAACAAAGGTTAAGCCTGGTCTTCTCCAGATGCTGGGAGACCTTATCCCAGAAATTGCTGATAAGATGGGGGATAGTAATTCATTTTGTGTTAAGAGCTCTCAAGACATGGCTTTTCTCAGCTCTCTCTCTCTCTTCTTCATTATGGAATTTTCTCCTACCATAGAATAGAAGCCTTATAACAGCAGGTATTTTCAGCAAATTGCTATCTGATTAAATTTAACAAGCATACCATCAATAATAAGGGAAATGCATAATATTAATCCTCATTATTACATAAGATTTTTCTCTTAAGATTTGCTTTCACATACATTATCACATTTTTATTCTCACAAAACCTTATAACTGAGCTTATTAGGTAATGCTCTGTGATTCTTGGCTTTCAATGACAAGAACTGGCTCAGGATCTGTCTGTCACATTTTCCTAAGCTTGGTGTGTTCAGGAAAGTTGGTACTTGGCTCCAGTCATCTGCCCAAGAGAAGCGACAGAATGTAATCTAAGGACAGAGGTCAGCAGGGGTTGGGGCAGGCACTGGACCCAGATTCAGTTCCCAGCACCATCTCTGGAGAGATTTGGAGGGAAGCTGAAATCTTCTTTTCAGTGTTAAAAGTTTTCTCAACATTAAAATGAAGGTGTCTTGAGCACCTGGGTGGCTCAGTTGGTTAAGTGTCTGACTTAAACTCCTGCATCAAGCTCTGTGCTGACAGCTCAGGGCCTAGAGCCTGCTTCAGATTCTGTGTCTCCCTCTCTTTCTGTCCCTCCCCCACCCGTACTCGCTCTTTGTCTCTCTCTGTCTCTCTCTCTCAAAAATAAACATTAAAAAAGTTTAAAAATGAATATGTCTTCCCATAATGCAGGACTCCCTTCCAGCTCTGTGATTCGTTGTAATTGACGGCGTAGCATTATTTCAATTATAGATATTGGCTTTTCAAGTTATTTCAGAGAATGCTGATTATATTTCATGTTTGAATGAATAGCAATATTAACGTCTCTCATTGTGTCTGACTCCTGCGTTTGTTCCATGTAACTGCAGCTGGAACAGTAAAGGGAAAACCAAGAGGTTTGAGTATTGTTTGCCGGGATGTAGAAAGTTCTTTGGGTGAGAAAAATCTTACTGCTATTAATTATGGCTGGAGGTGTGGCACTTACACTGTGGGAAACACAAAGTTAAAGATTTCATCCACTATATCTTGTTTAATTTTTCAGATAACTCTCTGATGTTCTCATTCATATTCCCATTTTACATAAGAGGAAACTGAGGCTCAGAGACTTTAGATTACTTGACAAAAGCCACACTGCTAATGAGTCATAGATCTAGGGCTCAGACTTACATGTAACTGGTTCCAAAGTTGATGTTCTTGATTCTTGATCCAAAGTTGATGTTCTTAATGTTTTTGATCCAAGGATTGCCTCCTAAGAAATTGAATGGCGTGTGTGCATGCACACACACACACATACACACACACACACACACAACCTGTCTGCATAAGAGTAAATAAATGCTTGATTGGGAAGGGGAATGCATAGATGCATGCAGGTGCTCATGTTCCTATAGCTGAACACACCTAATGCTGGTTCCAAAGTGTCTGAACCAAGTATTACGGACAAAAGGCTCTTCTCCAGATGCTTAGGAGTCATCACAGGTCAGCTTTGCTGACAAAAAAACCTTTTGATTAACTGCCAGTGTCAAGTTTGTGTTACTTGTTAACATCTTTACTTCCATGCAATGGGGCACACATATAGGAAGTGGTGAGAGATATGGTTAATAGTACCTTTTGAAAATGTTTGCCATGGGTGAGAATCCACATGATGCTGCAGAATGGTGGTTAGAGTGTAACAAGTGTCTCTTTGGGAGAATGGCATACAGACTGGGAACCAATTTTGTTTACAATCTGTTAACTTCACTAAAGTAGATGCTCCTTGTCAAGTGCAGATTACCTATTCAGTAGAAATGGGGGTTTTCTTTAGAATAGTACTTCTACACGAATACTATCATCACAAAGTTATGAGCCCAAAATTTGATTGTTTAGGGAACTGGACTAAAGCGATTAGGCTGCCTTTAGAAGTTAATGCATCAGAGCGGGGCGCCTGGGTGGCTCAGTCGGTTGAAGTGTCTGACTTCAACTCGGGTCATGATCTCGCAGTTCATGAGTTTGAGCCCTGCATCGGCCTCTGTGCTAACAGCCCAGCCTGCGTCTGATTTTGTGGCTCTCTCTCTCTATCAGCCCCTCCCCTGCTTGTGCTCTGTCTCTCTGTCTTTCTTTCAAAAATAAACTTAAGAACATTAAATTAAAAAAAATAAAAAAACATTTACACATCACACTGAAATTTCCCTAGAATACATTTCTTACACAAAACGGTTATGAGCCACAGATAGACCAGAAACATATCTACCTTTCTGTCTTGTGACATGGCTACCATTTTTGTTCTTTAAGAAGAAAGCCTCATTTCATTTGGAAGTTATTACCCCTTAGATGACCAAACCCTGCCCCAAGATGCCTAATATTTACTTTGTCTTTGAAGCGTAATAGTTAAAGTTATTTCCCCATCTGTATGATTTTTTTTAAAAAAAGAAACTTCTTAAACCCTGTCCAGTTGTGACAAAGACCAAGATTTCACAATGTAAATGTGCCTCATTAATCAAGTCTATTATTTTGGGGAGTAATGAACATTTTGCTATTTGACATCTGGTAGTGATTTACAGTAACAGAAACGGGAATTTCTAGTTTACAAAAGTGCACATGTATGATTTGATTTCTTTTGGTGTATATATATATATAAATCCCTCTGCTGCTTTTCTTAACCAACACACACACACACACACACACACACACACACCAATGCAATACAGTACAAAAAACCAAACAAACAAACCAAAACCAACCAACAAAAAACCCAAAATAGCCAGAGCAGGCGAACTATCTGGGTGGGGTTAGACTATAAACTACATGTAGATTTCTAACTATCTAACTAGCTTAGAGCAAAATGTTGTGTGAGCTATGTAATGTGTAAAATCTGGTGTTTATGTAGCTCACAGGCTGGCTCAATACCAGTTACTAGTGAGTGATATCTAAACATAAAATAATTTCTACATAAACTGTGGGTTTGTAAAAATGTAAGCACTATATTTTTGTGTAGTCTGAAAGAAGGTATTCTTTGAAATAGATTATTAGTGTAGGGCATGATTCCACCCACTGTATTTCTGTGAGTTTTTCTTTCCTTTTTTTTTTCCTTTTTTGGAAGACTGATTAGGGACTTGGGCCTCTACCAGAAAGTCAACATGTACTTATAAAAATCTTGATATGTGATACACTCACTAAAGTGAAGTTTATAATTTACTTCAAGTCGACTTTGCTACTGTGCAATGAAAGCTTTAAATGAATGCATAATCATTAGGAATGTTCAGCCTCCAACTAAGCCATTATGGCACAGGCAGGTTTCTTGGTGGTATTACCTTACAAACAAGACTGATGCTATGTTAATGATTAAATATTGGAAAAAAAATCACTCGGCTGGAGGCGGAAAGAAAAATGAGATTAGAAAAGATTTTCAAATCATGGGAATTAAGCATTAATGGGTGGTTGTTTAGATTTAAGAAATGCAATCCTCTCTTCTATAGTGGGCTATGAAATTAGGTATTTATTCCTTTTAACAAGATCCACATGTAATACATGAACATGTCAGAGCTGTAGTTATGATGCTCTTATGAAAAGCACTTTCAGGGCTTCTTTGCATATTCAAACCTCTGTATGATCTTCTTGTCAAAGTTGCAATTAGCTGTTCAAAGAGGACTTTAGCATCTAGAAAAAGTCCATTTGAAACTGGAAGGCAAAAGTAGGGATGGGTGGTTGGATGGTGGTGGTGGTGAAAAGGGTGGCCACCCATACCTGATCCAAAATTTGAATGTGAAGCAGACATCCAGTGGGTTGTCTCGAATTCCTATCCACATTCTACTAAATGAAGCCAATGCCAGCAAGGCACTTCCTGGTGATTAGTGCACTGGAAAGAGAATGGCTTCCTGCTATATTAGTTGTGACTATTTCTGTTGCAAATGACGGAATCCCACCTAACACTGACTTAAGAAAGGAAACACAAGCTGTGGTCTCACCCAATGAAAATTCCAGATGTACACCTGGCCTCAGGTGTGATGGAATGTGGAATTCAGACATTCTCACCATGGATCAGTTCCTCGCCATCAGTTCACTCTGTCTCCCACTCTGTTGGCTTCATCGTCAAGCTTCACACCAAGATTGCCAATAGCTCCAGCTTCACATCCTGTGTACACCTTCGACCCAGGCAGGCTTGGGCTCCGGTCTTGCATGCGTGCTTTCATGGACCCAAATATCACAGACATGAGAAATCGAACTTTATCAAAGACACGGAGCATCTATCACTTTAGTTTTTTAATGTTTCTTTATTTTTGAGAGACAGAGAGAGAGAGAGAGATCACAAGCAACAGAGGGGCAGAGAGAGAGAGAGAGGCAGACACAAAACACGCAGACTCCAGGCTCTGAGCTGTCAGCACAGAGCCTAATAAGGAGCCTGAACCAGAACCACAAACCCTGAGATCCTGACCTGAGCCCAAGTTGGACACTTAACCAACTGAGTCACCCAGGCACCCCAATCACAAGCAGTTCTGAACTTAGCTCTTGTGAAGTGCAACCTGTAACCTAAACATCTGCTCTTGTGACTAAGTGTCCTCAGACCCCAGGGAAATGGTTTTCCATCTCACCTCGAAACAATTAGCAGTTGCTTCTAAAGGCAGAGGGGCCTGTGAGTGGCCAGGGGGCTGCTGACACAGGAAGTGGACACTGCTCTGAGCACAGGGACTGTCGGAGCAGTGGAAGTACTTAGGGAAGAGAGGAGAGAAGGAAAATTCGTTACCTTGTCAAATCCTCTCAGTGAGCAGGAATGCAATAGCCTCTCTGATCACGAGGTATCCTTTGGAGGGGTGCTGAGGGCCCATTTTATGGCTCCTCCTACTCCAATCATTGGCTCAGGAGGGACACACGAGCTAACACAATATTTACAATAGTGGAACGCAGTGACTTGAGAACTCTCTTGCAATATTCAGCAATTCAATTATTTTTAAATGAGTTTGTATTTAGGTTGAGACAAAACATAAATGGAGCATGATATGCATTCTTTACATTGGCAACCAGATGGGCATTGAGTGAAGGAATAATGGGTAGTTTCATATTTATGAAAATACTTAAAGATTTAACGCTTTCAAAAATTAAAAGTTTTATTAAAATACAATTATTTAAAAATTGTGTCCAAGTTCACTACGATTCATTTATTATCCTCTAATTTTGATAGATATTTTCAAAATTTTAGAAAAAATGGGAAGTATAATAAAGTTATTTACTTTTTAAAGTTTAGAGCTTACCTTTATTTTTTAAATTTAGTTTATTTATTTTAAGAGAGAGAGTGGGGGAGAGGCAGAGAGAGAAGGAGAGAGAAAATCCCAAGCAGGCTCCACACTGTCAGTGCAGAGCTCCCCATGGGGCTCGAACCCACAAACGGTGAGCCCAAACCAAAAGCTTGACATTTATCCTACTGAGCCATCCAGAGACCCCTTTATGTTAATTCCTATTTACCTTAATTTATATTTTTGATGAAAATATATTCAATAAAATATATGGTGTACTGTATATTTTGATTACAGTTACATCATATTTTAACCTTCTATATTATTGAGAATAAGTTGAAATGATATTTTGTTTTTTAGATATGTAAAAACAATAGCACAGAGATATTTTTAAATTTGTCATTATGAAAGTATATTGGTTAAGTTAGGTGTCTAACACATTTTATTTAAACATTTATTACATTACAGAATTACTTTAAAATGTGTCTAATGTGTGATGTCCGTTTGGATTCTTAGCCCAGGCCTTGCGGATGTTCAGGGAGGGTTTGCTCACACAATTTAAGTACCAAGTGCAATGGAAGAAGTGACCACAGGAAGGAGTGGAAAAAGTTTTGTTCAAACATAAAGTCCTAGAATTGGGTTGTATTTGAACTAATTGGCCTATCTAGTCTAATCCCTGTTAATTTATACCTGTTGAAGACATGATAAATATGATAGTGAGAATGAATGAACCAATAGTTTGAAGATCTTTTAAGTTTTATAAACTGAGGAAAATGTGGAAGTTTAGAATATGGTTATAGAAAAAAATAAATTTGCCTGAAAGGCAATGATACAGACATTAAAGTCTGCTTACAAAGCACTGCTTTCAGAGATTTATTTTCGGTTTAAGAAGATTTGTTTCTTGTTATGCAAAGGTAGAAATAAATATTAAGAACAACAAAAAAACTAGAAATGTTTCTTATACATTATTTGTTTCCCTGCTCTTATGTGTAGACACAGAACCAAGAGTTAGATGTTTACATTACTGCACACGTAATTAGATTAACTCTAAGTATAAAAATGGATAATCAATCAGAAACACAATCCAGCAAGATATCTGATCTTAAATACTATGCAATTAAACCAGTTTCAAAGGGCTCAAAATCCAGTAGAAATTTACTAACAATTATAATACCATATTACATTTCTAAAAAGCTTTATATATTTTCAAAATGCTTTAACACCCATCATCTTATTTGATGACTAATTTGGACAATGTGTTCAACCAAACTGACTTGTTTTCCTATTCAATTAAAGGATAATGTCCCAAGCAAGGTGGTGGGTGGGAGTTTTCTGTGGCTTCCTCTTCAGTTTTTACCTTTGTGAATGTTTATAAACATTTTGATCTACATGTATGTGTTACAGATGGATGTAGGGTAGGAGGTGAGGTGATTGTGGCAAGAATGCTGTGTTATTTATCTCAAATGTATAACTAGCCACACCCTTCTTCAATGAAGGGACAAACATCAGTAGCTAAACTGACAAGCTTAGCCAGAAATAAAGTGGAATAATAATTAGTTTCCCTACTAAACAAAAGTTTCACAATTTGATATTCTAACAAGGCATCATTTCTGTTTCTGTTACACCGAATTGACCAGAAATTGATCAAAAGTGAGAAGAAATTAATCATTTTGATTCACGACATCAAAATGTTTGCTTGTTTTTCATCTTTGCTCATTTCTAGTGTCATTGGAGATGAACTAGATGGAAGTTACAAAGAGCTTTGAAAGGACAACTTACTCCAAGTTGTCAGTACTGACTGCCACAGGTGACTTGGCCTCACCATGACTAACATCAGTCTTCCAGAGTAATGACCAGGTTGAGGTTATCTTTGCCTTCCAAATCTATCAAGAGATATACCTACTCCCAATCACTGTAGGTAGTTATAACTCTTTAATGTAACTGAATTATGTGGTTATCTTCTCCTTCAAATTGAAAGTGCACTTGCTCTGTTGATCACTGGGTATTGTACAGAAGAGTTGAATCACTAAATTGTATGCCTGAAACTAACATACACTCTATGTTAACTGGCTGGAATTTAAATTTTAAAAATTAGATTCTACATTTACAAAAGATTGCTTCTTTGTGGGCAAACAGCAGTGGATTCATTCATTTATTTACCTATTCTCTCAAGAAATCTTCATTGGTCAGCATTCCCTCCCATTAAAACCACCTTTCCTCAAGTAACTCATACAGGCTAAAGCAAGGTCTATAGGGAGCCATCCTGTTCTGTAGACATCTTACTTGCCCATATCCAAACTCTAGCCTGGAGAAGGAAGCAGCCTTGGGCTGAAACCAGTCACAGAATGTGTTGTTGAAGATGAAACTTTGTTGGTGGGTTTTGGTTCACACCACTGTCACAGAAGCCCTTTCCAGCCCACCTTCCACCTCCATTTTGATCATTTCAAAAAGAGGATTCTGGGAATGCTTCCAATTCTCGCACTGAGGACGTACTCTCGACCATTTTGTCCTATGACACGGTTAGCCAACTACCATCATGATTTTTAGGTGAAAGGGAAAAAAGTGTAATTGGCCTTAAGCTTCAAATCTATTTCACTATTTAAAATAAAATATTGTAACTGGGAATTTCATAGAATAATGCAAGGAAGATGCCCTCTTCAGCTAATTTATGTTTTTATTAATTTCTTGGTCTGTTATATTTTCTGTGGATCATAGAAACCATGTTCTTCCCTGAAGCCCTCAGTTCCTTCACATAATTGCTACAAAGGTAAGTCCCAGAATGATTACCCATCACTCAGCTGGAGTGTACCCATCACTCAGCTGGAGCCAGATATGGGAATTTGTCTTTGGGCTCTCTAACAGAAACGACTAAACCAAGGGTCCATTATTGAACCACAAAAGGGTTTATGCAAAGGATACGGTGATACAAGCATAAGCCTCAAATGGTAATATAAAATAGGTGACCTCACACCAAGATATTTCATCTATCAGATGGTCTCAATTATTTCCTACACACTACCAGCCTCCTGCACTCACGTGTCTAGAGGAGTGTGGAGTTTAGATGTGTGTGGGCACAAGGCTCGTCACAACAGAGACATGGCCGACCAACTGTCTGAGGGGTGGGGCCACCCTCAGTAGATGGTTCTGAAGGATGGATCGTATTGATTTGTTCTTTTGGTAAAAAGTTATCCTGCAGCTTTTCCAAGATGCTTTGGGTGGGTGAGAAGATGACCCCCTTCCCTCAAGGAAATTTAGAGTGAAACTCCCTGTTAATTAATTTGAGTTCTCTCACAATGTAAGGCTATGACTTCTGGGTCAAAGTTTACCAATTGTAGTCTACCTATGACATCAAAAATCCTCAAGCACTTTGCCTCACTCAGAATGGCTGTTGAAGAAATGATTCCCCTATCATTAAGGGAAGAAACAGACTGTGGGATGTCATCACTGCTTTCAGGGAATTGGGTGGGTACTAACTCATAAAGGGTGGATGGAATGGGGAAAAAGGACTATTTATTTTTGGCTTAACTGAATTCCTTTTAGTATGATAGATCTCAGTTTATTTTTGAAGCCTCAATCCTTCCTCAGATGGTCCCTTTGCCCACTATAGCTACATTCATCCCATAACACACATTCCCTTATTCCTCCTTCCCTCCCTCACACACACACACACACACACACACACACACACACACACACACACACACACCACTACCAGTACCACCACCACAGACACTTACCTGGCTAAACTCTATCAGCTCAAGTCATATTTATCACTCTTAACTCTTCTTGGAACCAGAGCATGTTTCTAGACTCTTTTAGTCTCCTGGAATAGTATTAAGAACATCTCATTCTGGAGAGCTAGGGTGGCTCAGTCCGTTAAGCATCTGACTCTTGATCTCGGCTCAGGTCATGATCTCATGGTTTATGAGTTCAAGCCCCATGTCAGGCTCTGCAGTAACAGTACAGAGCCTGCTTGAGATTCCCTCTCTCTCTGCTCCTCCTCTGGGATCTCACTCTTTCAAAATAAATAAACTTAAAAAAAGAGCATCTCATTCCCAAAGTATACCCAGGGTTGCACAACATCACCCTTGCATACTCTATGAAGCAATCCCACTGTCCCCAAGCATGTCAGAATTGCATGAGCAAGTTTAGATCAACACCCTAGATTTTCAACCAGATTTACACAGTTTTGTAGAAAACAAAAGGCCCTTTCTTTAATATCTGTAGACACATAACTAGGGAATTGTTTTTTCAAGAATGTGAACCTTTGACCTGTTTAGGCAGAAGATAAGCAAACGGAAGATGAAAGAAAAGTCTACATGGCCTCTCCAGGCCTTAGGGATGTCCCCAGAGTGAGAAGCCCCTTTGAGAGGTCTGAGATCTGTGTGTGCTGCCTATGTAAGAAGAGGTGGGGGAGGGAAAAAGGGAGAACTTGGGAGGGGGGTGGTGCTCGCCTTGTACTAGGTGTTGGAGTCTTGGCAATCGTTTTGACTTTGCTCTGATGTTTTGGGTTCACTTATTGGCCCAATTCGTCTGAGCTTCATGAGCTGCAGATCAATTTCTCAATGGCTCTGGGAAAGCCACATAATGAAAACTTGTCAGTGAAGAAAAATGAGTAGCATCAGCTGTAGCCTGACTCGTGACCAGTTACTGGTGGGGGCTTAATGTCCATCCGGTCTCCCTTAGTGGAATATTATATACACCACCTTCCTAATGTGCATGGTGGTGTGAATTAGCTTTTGGAAACTGCAGGAGAGCCAATAATTTAGGGACTCAGGACCATAACCACAGCGAAGAAAAGGATTAGGGTCAAAAATAGAATAGTTCAAAAATAACATTGGAAGCATTTTTACCTACTATGAAGCTTTGGCCAAAAGAAAGAGCAGCCAGTAAGCTTTTAACATCTCCTCAGAGAACGTTAAATTCAGAAGATGGTTTTGGATTTGTCAATATAATACATAAAACCCAACATTCTATGGCTATAATTAAATCACTTTAAAACCTCAATCTAAAACACAATGACACTTTCATCAAATAATTTTGTTCTGCACAAAGGATATGGACACTCTAAGAGCAGATATTTAGAAAATCTGTGTTTGAGGTCACTGATAAGTTCTGCTTATAGATAGGCACGTTTTTTTTTAAAGGTGCAATTCCATTGTATGCAAATGAAGTCATTTCTAACTCCACCTCAACAGGTAACTCGAAAATGTTGAAGGAAGCGACATAAATCATGTGGGACTGTGTTTCATATGCCTGCTTTCGTTATTTGTAAAACATTTTGTGAAAATCAAATGAGTTGTTTGCGTGTTTCCCGGATGGCAGTCAGAAGGCAGGGTTGGAAGACCTAACTACCTTCTTCTTTGCAGAAAAGCCACAAAGTTAGGTCCTCTACTAAGAAGAAGGACTGCTAAAAGGCTCCACATTTGATTTTTAATCCAACTAGAAAAAAATATCAGAATCTCTAGATAATGGTAGACATTGAGGCCTCTGGTTCCCTGATTTTTTGGACCTGGTTATACCTACTGGTTACATCATACTAAAACTCATTGAAATTCTATGTTTAGGAGTTAACCCAGACTATTCATCTCAATAACCTTCTAACTGGCTTTGCAATATGTCTTCTCACTCCCATGGTTTTTCCACATAGAAATAAATCAGATCATAACTTTTTTCTGCTCAACACCATCCAGCCTCCTTATCTTGGCCTTGTAGTACCTGATCTGGCCTTTTACCCACTTCTCAGAGGTTATCTCCCATCTCCCTCCTTCTCAGTCCCTGGTCAGCCATCTTGGTCCTTGAGATGAACATAACAGATGTCACAATATTTTGCACGTGTTTTTCCAGTGCCTGAAATGTTCTTCATCAGCATTTCCACATGGCTTCCTTACTGCATCTAAGTCTTGGCCTGGTTGTTATTTTCTCAGAGATACTTTATTTGACTTTCTTATAGAAAGACCCATTCTACCACTGTAACTCACTTTCTAATACTTTACCTTTTTTTCTTTATAATATTTATCACTACTGCATATTAATTAATAAATAATATGTGTCAGTATAGTCTTTATCTCCTTTAGAATGTTAACTTCTGGAAGGGAGGTATCCTGTCTTTTTTAAAAGTTCATTTCTATATTCTCACTACCTAGAATGGTAATCAATAAGTAAGTATTGAAATGGAGAACAGTCTATAAAGACTGGAGGAAGGAGAAGTATAAGCAAGTCCTTGCTGAGGGTCACATTGAGCTGTGCGCTGCTTCAGGGGTGTCTTTAAGAGTCAGCATGATGGTGGAAGATGTCAAGACCAAAATTAAGAACTACCAGACTTCCTTTGACAACTACTTCCCCAACAAGAACCAGACAACGAATTGCTAGCAGAACTGTCTAGGCTTTCATGGCTGTGAGAAGTCAACAGTTGCTAAAGGGGCGCCATGCGTGAATGGTACCAGTGTGTGTACATGTCCCTCTGCTCCATGTCCCAGGTGTCAGCCTGAAGTAAGTGCCAGGCAGAAGGTATGTTTCCCGGGAAGATCTGAACTGGCTTCACCCACCTTTCCTCTGTCCTCCATTCTTCTCCCAGGGTGGTGAAGGGGGACCTGGGTACATGGTGATCCCCACCTTGGACCCTGAATCATGGCTTACCTAATAAAGACTCGTTGAGGGGCACCTGGGTGGCTCAGTCGGTTAAGCGTTCAACTTCGGCTCAGGTCATGATCACATGGTTTGTAGGTTCAAGCCCCGCGTGGGTCTCTGTGCTGACAGCTCAGAGCCTGGAGCCTGCTTCCGATTCTGTGTCTCCCTCTCTCTCTGACCCTCCCCTGTTCATGCTGTCTCTCTCTCTCTCTCTCTCTCTCAGAAATAAATAACAAATAAAAAAAATAAAAAAATAAAAAAAAGACTCGTTGAAAAAGTGTAAGACTGTGTATGTGTAAAACAACTGGTTGATCAGACAAAGGGCTGGAGTGACATTAGTACTGTGACCAGTAAGAGGGGCTTCAGGGTGACCATTTTTTTCCATTTTATTTTGTTTTATGTTATTAAACTGACCACCTTCTCTATACTAGACAATAGAGTGGATGATTACATAAAATAGCCTCAAGCCACTGTATGTGCTAAAATATATCTGTATATTCCCCTTTATTTATCTAGACAATTTTAAAAAAACTTGTCTCATGTTATTTTTGAACTACACGAAAATAGTATAATAAAAACTCCTTTGTATCCCCACACAAAAAAAGAAATAGGTGTAAACAGAAATATTCATAAGTATAATACTTTCATTTTAGTAGCTCCCAAATTCACAAGATCATAAAAATCATTTCATTTGTTTCACACACACACACACACACACACACACACACACACACATTCTTGAGAGTCATCTCATATTTAGTAACTTAGGAACTCCAGAGGAAGGGCCCCCATCTTAGTTTGCTTTGGCTACTGTAACAAAATACCACAGCCTGCACAACAGAAATTTATTTTCTCACAGTTCTGGAGGCTTGAAGTCCCAAATCAAGGTGGCTGCAGATTCTGTTTTTGCTGAAGGCTATTGTCCTGGCTTCTAGAAGACTGTCTTCTTGCTGTATCCCACATGGCCTCTTCTTAGTACCTGTGCAGAAAGAGAGATCTTGGTGTCTCTTCCTTTTCCTATAAGGACACCAGTTGTATCAAAGTAGGGCCCCACCCATGTTACTTCATTTAACCTTAATTTCCTCCCTAAAGGTCCTTCTCCAAATACAATCACATTGTGGGTTAGAGCTTCAACATATTAACTTTAAGGAAACACAGTTCAGTCCATAACACTCTCAGAAACTATACTAATAACAATATCCAAAGTTCCTAAGTAATTCTTATGGCCAGGAAAGTCAAGGAAGCAGTACTTAACAATGAAGATAACTCCAACTGGCTGTATGGAGACAAAGTCCCTGTGGCTGTTGGTTGAATCAGGCTGATCATAGGAGGGGAAAATTCCTTAGGAAAAGATATTGAAAATAAGCTAAGGTTTTGAGTACATTGAAAGAGGAACTACAAAGATATGGAGGAAAATAACAAACCTAACTGACAGTTCATTGTTGTTGTTTGTTTGTTTAATTTATAAGTATCTGTAAAGTCAAAATTGTCCATCAGTCTTCCTGAGCTTTAACAAAATAGAAATAGTCTGTCAATTAGACAGTCTAAACAGGGGTGCTGGGGTAAAGGCATGGTATAAAGATTTCCTTCCATAGCTGGCTTCAGAGGTGTCCTGTTCAATATCCCTTCACTAATCTCTGAGGCCGACTGGGTAAAGTCCAGGCATTTAAGGAGGTTGGTCAAGTCATGGGCAGCTTGAACCTTGAATAGCAAGTTCAATTTGAAGCATACTTACTCTGAGCTTTTGGATTTGCAGAAGGAAGAGGTTGTGTTTGCTCTTCCCTTGCTTTTCTTTCCTTCTTCCCT